>NW_003526944.1:1197206-1198966 GCF_000181795.1 Trichinella spiralis
ATGCTTTGGCGTTTGATTTGTCAATTTTGTTTCATTTTTAATTTCAATTACTTATTTTAATAAATTTAAAAATTACTTTTATTTTTACATTTTGTTTCAATTTTTTCTATTAAGCGTGAAAAATTAATGAATCATCTTCAGATTAAATTTAAACATTGTTGTTTTTATGTTTTCTTTGAAATGCTTCATTTATGTAAATTTCAATGCCCATAATTGTAACAGGAAAATTGACCGTTTTTGATTATTACAATTTAAAGAAGCACGTGAACAGCTTGTGATTCGATGACAAATCACTTGTCATCTGTGATGTCTCTATTTTTCTTCAATTGTATTTTTTTGTTTATTTTTGAAACTTGAACTGTTTTTTACTTTTAATACATACGCGTAGGTGTAAAATATGCAATTGATGTGCTTTATTTAGTTTTCTTTTAAATATTACAGATATTCATTGCAATTTTGTTTGTTTGAATGTTGTTTGCCATGTTCTATTAAAATGATCTATCGTCCATCTTTTGAATTCTGTTCCAATAAGTGACGGGTGAAAATTTGTCCACTAAAAGTCACATCATAATCTGTGGAAAAGAAGCAAATATATGATTAACTTGTCCATCTTGTTTAGATGATTGATGTTAAAGCTAACGTTGACACTTTTGCAATAGCATGCAGATTTTAGATTATCTGTCATTTGAACCGAATAATCTTGAAATTTAGTGAATTGAAAGCGATAAATGTATACACTTTTTTTACTTTTTTAATAAATTTTTTAACATTTGTAATTTTGAAAAAAATTGTTTTTTTTCTTTTCATTTGCAAGATTGTTATTGAAAATAATCCGAACAAATATTGTAAATTTATGTAATAATTTTTTTTGACTTTGTGACTTTTAGTCATTTTGACTTTATTATTTTTTTCGTTCATACGGTAGAAATTGGAGAAAAAAAAACATTCAATTGGACGAGCGCGGGAAGAAGTTGTTTATGCAGTGGTGATTTTTTCATTGTTTTTCCGAACAGTACGCGATATTATAAATTTATATGTCAAGAGAAGATTATAATTTTTACGTCGGCGGTATGAAAATTTCAACGAAAAAAATAGTAAGTAAAAAAAAATTTATTTATTGTCTAAAAATAGTTTGCAATTGAATTTGGCGTTTTGTTTCACAAGATTGTGATGCGTGATTCAGCTTCATTATCGAAAAATTTTCCGTGCGTTGAAGTCAATTTTCGAGCACTAGTTGATGTAAATTTTTTTTCATCCTTTTCGTTCGGCCTTTTCATCTGCGTGGGTGGTTTGGTGTCGTTCATCTTATCATTTCTTCACAGGTCGTTTTGACCTGGTTAATTGTCAACCGATTTGTACAGTTCCATTTCATATTAATAATGTTGTTGTTAATAATAATAATTATTATTATTATAATGGTCAAATTATCAATTGATTGACTGATTGATTGATCGATTAATTGATTTTCTCGCCTTTTCAACCGAGACAAAAATAATTCAAAAATCATCAAAAAAGAAGGAAAAAAATTTCGATCAAAATTATGAAGTTGAGGAAAGAGTTAGTTGTTGTTAATTGACGTGTCGAAAACCGGTTTTCGTTTGCAATTTCGAATACGAATACTGTCCGCCCTCGGCAGAGAGAAAATATCGATTTGAAATTTCGTGTCGATTTTCGCGACGCACAAAAAAAAACACGACCGTCAAATGGAGACAATTTTATTTCAATTTCAAATTTCCGACAACGACAATAGTTTTTTTTTC
>NW_003526944.1:1206497-1312474 GCF_000181795.1 Trichinella spiralis
GCCGCGTTGTGCATGAGAAAACAGACATACAGGTATATATATATATATATATATATATAAGTGCTCACAAACCGCTATCTTTCTCTATAATGAGCAAAACAATAAATAAACTGGAGGCGAGCAAAAATTGTTGTTGTTTTTCAAATACACATTTCGTTTGGACGCAATCA
The DNA here is from genome assembly GCF_000181795.1 of Trichinella spiralis. Taxonomy (NCBI): domain Eukaryota; kingdom Metazoa; phylum Nematoda; class Enoplea; order Trichinellida; family Trichinellidae; genus Trichinella; species Trichinella spiralis. The sequence continues at coordinate 1,206,668 of NW_003526944.1, forward strand.
GTATATAGTAGTTTTATAGTAGTAGATTTTCTGCTTTTCTCCAGTTTAAGTGCAAAGAAAAAGTAGAATTGCTTTTTTTTTTTGAAATCACCAGTTTGGCATGCCCGGTTTGTTCAACGTCATGAAGTAGATCTGGCACGAGCCACCACCTTTGGCCGACGAGAAAAATACCTTATATAAAAATTAGCATTTATTTATGGTAAATTATAAAATACTGGTTCATAATTGTCGCATACTTTGTCATTTCGATCGCAGAGAAATTTCAATTTTTGCGCCTTTTTATGCATGAACACTCCGTCCAAATGACCAGTTTCTACGGAACGAATCTCGATCGCCTTGTTACCCCAGCCCATTATTTGTCCGGTTGAAATGTAAGCTTGAAAAACAAGAACACAACATACAATAATATAAAGTCGAAATGGAACTATTTGCATCTCTTACCAACCGACGTAGGCATCTCGCCCCATTGCAAGACGACATTCTTTGTCATTTTACCGTACGTGTTCACATAAACACCTTCGTCTGAACACAACAACAATAACCACAGTAATAATGATTAATAATAATAATCAAGCACAAAAAAAAGACTTACTGTCGTAACAAAGCAACAATTGCATCCCGTTCGTGTTGGGCAAGATGACAATGCAGTGGGGCACGATGAATCCTTGCACGTGAGTGGGCACGTGGATGTCGTATATTGAAGCGGAATCCAAATCAATGGCGTGGAAACCTTCGCTCGATCCGTACAACACCTTCAGACGAGCATTCTCTTCGACCGTCAAGTCGACAATCAACGGCTGATGGGTCAACTGGCCAAAAGACTGCCAATATAGAAAAGAAAAAAAAATATTCACAATTCAATCTCTCTCTCTCGTTTTGTTTTCTTAATAGCCACCTTAAAAGCCATAAATTTGTGATAAGGCTTCGGTGCCCAGGCGTAAATTTCAATGGAACTTTCCAAGCCGATGACCAAAAATTTGATTCGCTCGTATTTGACAATTTTGAAATGAATGGCACCCTGCAGATCGCCGACGTTCACGAAGCCGTTGCGTTTTTCAACCTTTGCACCGTTGAATAATTTTTTATATAATTTCATTACATACACACAAAGAACACATAAAACTACTTCTTCCCCTCCACTTACCCCTTCAGAGCGGAGAATTTTCTGCTTCAACCAAGACAAATAATAGACCCGGATGCGACGTTTCTTGCCACTGATTGTCACCAATATATTCTGCCCCTCCAAGACGGTCATCTGATCGAAGCGTCGTCGGTTTATCAAATGATAAACTGAAAAAAATGAGAAGAATTAAATATGCAAAAAACGTTTTTTTTTCTTCTTTTCTCAAATCAAATTTCTGTTCCCCTACCTTTGCCTTGACCACTACGGTCCAGGAGAACCAATCCACTATCAGTACCGATAAGCAAATTGACACCCCACAGTGCGGCGCACAGAACTTCGCTGGAAAACTTCTTCTTGTATTTCCGAATCTCAGGAACACTGTTCTCAGACTGCGACGACGCTGGATTCACGTTCACATTTACCTGCAACAAACAAACACTACTGTTTATCATCACATATAGATATGTACATACATCAGCAATTTCTCGTTGTGTTCTTGTGGGTCTTTCAACAGTACTGCCGCCGGCTCCGACGCCAGCTGCCCCGCTTCCAAAACCAAATACTATAAAAGATTTTTCTTTCTTCTGCAACGCATTCGGTGGAGGTGGTGTAGATGAAGTAGACAGTGCCTACACAAAGGATCCAATAAGCAAAAAAAAAGAAATTCAACCGACAAAATCAAAATGAAACCAATAAAAATATGCATATATATATACCTCGTTGGAATTTCCTTGAGTAACATTTGAAGATACTTTGTTTTTCGGTAACAAATCCGGCAGAACTGTCGAAGAGCGACGACTCAGAGCCTGGGCTCGCTCTGTACTGTCCAGTTCACCTCCGGATGAACTCGACGAGCCAAACTGTGGACTAGACGCAAACGCCGTCCGTTGACCAATATCATCAAATTTCTGAACAAAAAAAAAACAAATTTAACAAAGTTTAAATTCAAAAAACGAGCATTTTATGCCTTATTGTTCGCTTTATCTTTGTAATGACTAGAACGACGATAAGAGCGGCCGGAAGACTGATCACGTCCTGGTCTGCGTATGATTAACGTTCCATCGTCATCGTCGCCGGGCGAAGAAGCATCGGGTGTTGGCGGCAGTGGCTTTTCAGGTGCCATGTCGCCTGATGACACGCTTGCACGCAAAGTTCCCTCTTTACATTCTGACCTTAAAGAGAAGCAATTATATATATATATATATATATATATATATATATATATATATATATATAATGAATTATTGTGATGTTCATTCGTGCAATAAAAAACGTGAGCAAAATTAAAATTGCAAACAGAAACTCACAACGGGCGAACAGGCTCCGAAGCTGTGACAGTTGCCAAATCGTCGTCATTTCCATTTATTTCCATTTCTTTGGACGACTCTTGCAACAGTGCTGAACTGGATATAGATGCATCCCGAGGTGGAGGCACCGGTGGAGATTCGCTGTTCATAGCAGTCGATTTGCCTTTGTTTACAACGCTTTTAATATTGCCCATTTGAGAAAGTTCAGCTGCAAGCTGATCCAAATCCTGTCAAATTTCAAATGTATGATGGTGCATTAGATTATCAAATAAAAAAGAAGAAGAAGAAGCAATTGCATACCTCAGGACGACGATTCAGCACAGGCGCTGAATGTTTGCGTTGCAGATTTTGTGCTAAAACGGAACCAACACCAACAGCAGATCCCAACTGCAGCTGATGATGATGATGATGCGGATGGTGATGTCCGGCGGCAGAATGTTGTTGCTGTTGTTGTTGTTGTTGAAAAGAGGTAGCTAGTGGTGATTGCGCAACAGCTTTTGCAAAGACTCCAACGCTGTGGTCGCTTTGCAAATTCGGGTTGTCTGTACATTGTATAGAACATTATTCATTTCAAAAATTGAAAACAACAATAATTTCGGTGACATACTTGGCGGTGATGGATGACGGTGCGAGCGTGGCCTATCAGATCGTCGTTCTACATCTCGACTTGAATTACCACATTTTCCACCGGCAGATTGTCTGTAGCGAACTTCTGCAGCATAAAAATTTTTTTTGTAAAAACTTTTTACACATATTCATTCCTATTCGATATGAATTGAAAGGAACAAAAAAAAACACACTCACTCGCTGCAGCTGCTACATTGTCGTGGTGATGACTGTGCTGGGACAGGGGACGATGCTTGACTTGCATGTGATGCTTGTTCAAGTCTTGTTGCTCGGGCGACGGGCCGTATTTGGTGTACTTGAAGTTCGGAGCCACGTACTGGTGGGCGTGTCGGGATTTCGGCGCCAACGCCCTCGTGGCCGCGGCGCCGAGACGTGCCACGCCCGCCGTCGGACGAGGCTGACGTTTCACCGACTGAGGTGCGGGCGATTCGAACAGCGACCGCCCTTCTTGCAACTTGAGGAAGTTCTTCCTCAGGGTGTTGTCGTCTTGGACCGGCAAAACCGAAGTCGGCGGTCCGTCGGAACCTTTCGACGAGCGTTCGTTAATCTCAGCACGAGACTGATCTTCTTCTTCTTCCTCCTCTTCACTGCCGCTGTATTCGTATTCGGTATGGTCGCGGCGAGTAAGCCGACGATGCCGGTCCAAGTGATCCTTGATCGCGATGCGCACTTGACGTTCGGTCGGCAAATCCCTGATGAACGGATGTCGAAGCAGTTGTTCAGTGTAGGGGCGCTGGTGGTAATCCTTGACCAGGACGGTCTCGACGAACGAGTGGAATTTCTTCGACCAACGCTTGGTCGACCGGAGCCGGGGCGGGGCGTTGCGCGGAATCAGGAACAAAGCCCGCATCGGATGCATGTCGCACAACGGAGGCTGACCCTCGGCCATCTCCAACGACGTGATGCCCAACGACCACAGGTCGCTGCGCGAGTCGTACGTGGCGTCGGGATTTTCGTCGCAGGCGATCACTTCCGGTGCCATCCAGTAGGGCGTGCCGATGAATGTATTCCGGCGGCCGACCGTCCTGTCCAACTGGGCGCTTACACCGAAATCCACCAGCTTCACTTCCGCATTGTCCGTCAGCAAAACATTCTGCCCTTTGATGTCACGGTGGATGACTTTGTTGGCATGCAGATGCGCCAAGCCGCGCAGTATTTCCCGGCAAACGTAGGCAATCCATTCTTCTTTCAAACTCAATCCTTTCGTACCTTGAATGTTAAATTTTAATTTCACATCCATTTACATAATTCAAAAAAACATTTTCTCTTCTTACATTTCACTAAATCAGTCACTGATCCAGCACCACAATATTCCATAACTAGCCATAGTTGGTCACCTTTACCAGTAGAACTGGGTTGCTTTTTAATAAATGCACCATAATAAGTTGCAATATTCCGGTGATGGGAGTACTTAAAAATAAAAACATACATATATCAACAACAAAGCATCCAAAGAATTATACATTCTGAACATCTGCTTATTATTTTCAAGAAAAAAAAACACCTTATAACATACACTTGTTCAACTATTGAAAAAATGCAAAAAATTAAAACTTTCCCTATACCACCAATAAGTGAACATGCAAAAAAAATGAAATTCAACAACATATATGAATTAATCAAAAATTCCCATTCTCTATTTTAATAGACACACTTTCGCACCCTGTTTAAACTATTTTGAAATGCTTCTTCATTTCAAAACGTGTTTCAATTTCAACACACCGATAAACAAATGTTTACCATAGTCGAAATGTTGAAAATGGCTGTAAAAGTGAACAGGAAGCAACATCTCACAAATGACAGCAAACATTTTCAAGAGAAAAAAGTTTATATGAAAAAAAGAAAAAAGCAAATGTTTCAACTTGAACAACAGCCAACAGCCTAATTATAAATATCACTGAATGAATGAAAGTGCAAAAAGTAATGCTATAAAGATGAATAAGTAAAAAAAAAGTATAACCTTTTTCAAAACGTTGATTTCCAATTTGATTTCTTCCTCTTCATCCTGAAAAGCAATTTAGTGAAAAAAAAGATCATCATCGAGTGAAAAATAATGCAAATAAATTTACTTGATTAATGTTCATTATTTTAATAGCGGCGAGCTGGCCCGTTTTCACATGGCGACCCTGAAGCATAAGAAAAAAAGCTGTCAGAGAAAGAAAGTGCTTTCTTTGTTTTTCATCGCCCCCAAGAAGAAGAATGAATATTTTATTTATTTATTTGGAACAGCAAAGCATTATCATCATCATCATCATCATCACTTGTTGTCGTGTGAAACTTTTTCAGTCAATCTGGCAAATAAAACTGCACTGAATCATCGTCAATCAAAAATGGTACCAATCAATACGAAAATGAGTCAGTGTTAAAAAATTTTTTTTTAATAAATAAAATAAATGCAAATTCATGCAAAACAAACGCAGCACCAATTTTTAATGGTAATCGGGCAAAAAGCACATGTCACAATGGCGTTGAAATCAACAGCTGACGCTGACGATTGATAATTAGCTATATTAAAAAGCCAACTGATCTATATAGATAAGGAAATAATTTTCGCGCTTTTCTATTTTCAAAACAGCAAACCGATTTTCACTTGAATAATAATATTGAGAAAAATAATGAAACCAAAAATAAAATTACACATATGATCAGATATGATATATCCCATAATATAATATTATGAGAAAGGTTCGTCACAACAAGTGCGACGCATCTTGGCAGATGAAGAAAAATGAAAGAAAATTCATGCACAACAAACAGGTCAAGGGCGAAATTAAATCCCGTGAACCAAAAGGTCAACAACTCTTTCACGTCTGACGATTTACGCAAACTGATGCAAAATCAAATGCAACAGACAATCGACTTGTTTTAAAATTTAAATAATTCAAAAACTTCAATACTGGTACAACAATTAAAGCTACAATCCATTTAGACTATTAGTAGAAAAAAAATTATAATGAAGAACAAACCAGAAACCCTAAGCTGCCCTGATCAACAACTTTGAAGCGATGATCTATTTTCAATGGGAAACAATCGATGACCAATGATCACTAGCCGACATGGCAAATAAAATAATTTGAAAACAAAAAAAAATTACCTTGTAAACTTGACCGTACGTTCCATTGCCGACCACTTCGATCAGATCAAAAATTCCAGCAGGATCCTGTAAAATTTCACTGATAAAATATAAATATGATTTGGAAAAAAAAATTCCTCACGTCCCATACCCGTAAGGCATTCAAGTCAATATCGTCCAAGCTGCAGTTGGCAGTCATCGTTGCAGAAGATTTATTAGAAAATAAAAAATGAAAACGGCTGTGTTCGGAAACCTCCGGTTTGGCAGCTTTTAAAGGCAAGTAGCATACCTAGAAACAAGCAGACGCCAATGCTTCTCTCGACCGACGTTGTCGTATTTTACAGGCGGCAATCGGTTAACAGTAAGATTGGCATATATTTACATTTTGTGAAAATTAAGTTCAATCACAATTTCTAAACTGATTTATCGATGCTTTGCGTTTGATTTGTCAATTTTGTTTCATTTTAAATTCAATTACTTATTTTAATAAATTTAAAATTACTTTTATTTTTACATTTTGTTTCAATTTTTTCTATTAAGCGTGAAAAATTAATGAATCATCTTCAGATTAAATTTAAACATTGTTGTTTTTATGTTTTCTTTGAAATGCTTCATTTATGTAAATTTCAATGCCCATAATTGTAACAGGAAAATTGACCGTTTTTGATTATTACAATTTAAAGAAGCACGTGAACAGCTTGTGATTCGATGACAAATCACTTGTCATCTGTGATGTCTCTATTTTTCTTCAATTGTATTTTTTTTGTTTATTTTTGAAACTTGAACTGTTTTTTACTTTTAATACATACGCGTGGGTGTAAAATATGCAATTGATGTGCTTTATTTAGTTTTCTTTTAAATATTACAGATATTCATTGCAATTTTGTTTGTTTGAATGTTGTTTGCCATGTTCTATTAAAATGATCTATCGTCCATCTTTTGAATTCTGTTCCAATAAGTGACGGGTGAAAATTTGTCCACTAAAAGTCACATCATAATCTGTGGAAAAGAAGCAAATATATGATTAACTTGTCCATCTTGTTAAGATGATTGATGTTAAAGCTAACGTTGACACTTTTGCAATAGCATGCAGATTTTAGATTATCTGTCATTTGAACCGAATAATCTTGAAATTTAGTGAATTGAAAGCGATAAATGTATACATTTTTTTACTTTTTTATAAAATTTTTTAACATTTGTAATTTTGAAAAAAATTGTTTTTTTTCATTTGCAAAATTTTTACTGAAAATAATCCGAACATATATTGTAAATGTATTTAATAATTTTTTTTTGACTTTGTGACTTTTAGTCATTTTGACTTTATTATTTTTTTCGTTCATACGGTAGAAATTGGAGAAAAAAAACATTCAATTGGACGAGCGCGGGAAGAAGTTGTTTATGCAGTGGTGATTTTTTCATTGTTTTTCCGAACAGTACGCGATATTATAAATTTATATGTCAAGAGAAGATTATAATTTTTACGTCGGCGGTATGAAAATTTCAACGAAAAAAATAGTAAGTAAAAAAAAAATTTATTTATTGTCTAAAAATAGTTTGCAATTGAATTTGGCGTTTTGTTTCACAAGATTGTGATGCGTGATTCAGTTTCATTATCGAAAAATTTTCCGTGCGTTGAAGTCAATTTTCGAGCACTAGTTGATGTAAATTTTTTTTCATCCTTTTCGTTCGGCCTTTTCATCTGCGTGGGTGGTTTGGTGTCGTTCATCTTATCATTTCTTCACAGGTCGTTTTGACCTGGTTAATTGTCAACCGATTTGTACAGTTCCATTTCATATTAATAATGTTGTTGTTAATAATAATAATTATTATTATTATAATGGTCAAATTATCAATTGATTGACTGATTGATTGATCGATTAATTGATTTTCTCGCCTTTTCAACCGAGACAAAAATAATTCAAAAATCATCAAAAAAGAAGGAAAAAAATTTCGATCAAAATTATGAAGTTGAGGAAAGAGTTAGTTGTTGTTAATTGACGTGTCGAAAACCGGTTTTCGTTTGCAATTTCGAATACGAATACTGTCCGCCCTCGGCAGAGAGAAAATATCGATTTGAAATTTCGTGTCGATTTTCGCGACGCACAAAAAAAAACACGACCGTCAAATGGAGACAATTTTATTTCAATTTCAAATTTCCGACAACGACAATAGTTTTTTTTTCAACGGAAAACGTTTTCCATACTGTGGGTAAAAAAAATAAAGTTGCATATTCAAATATTTGAAAATGGTCGATTTTTTTTGATTTTCTTTATTCGTCAACCAATTCTATAAGATGCACGAATGAAGAGGCGGAAAAGGTGATGTTCAAATGGAGTAGACTTAGGATGGTTTTGTCGGGATCGATTTGAAAATGTTTCGAAGGCAGGCGTTGGCCGTCTAGGGTCGCCCCGGCCGGCAATCCGCCCTGGAGACCGAGCACGACCACTTTGTCCACAGTCAACTCGGTGTAATAGTGGACAGCGGTCAGTTGGAATTTTCTGGTTTCTTCGAATTTCAAATCGACCAACGTGTGCTTGTTCTCCACCACCGAATCGTAAGCTTCGCCGTCGTCCCAGAACAAATTTCCCACGGCTCTTTGCTCTTCGTCCAAACAAATCAGCAAGTTGATCGGATTCCGCCTCGACCAGTGGGTATTGTTCACCGGTATTTGCCATGGAATGATCGAACCGCCTTTGAAAAACAACCCAATATTCTGCTTGCCGATGTATACGGTTCGATTTCGATATTCGCTTCCGATTTCGATTTTCACTTCTTCCAACGAGGTGAGATTGTACCAGCGTCCGGCCGGAAAATACGCTTCTCTCAGTGTACTGTACGGTTCCAGTATGGGTACGATCATCAGACTGGATCCCCAGAGAAATTGATCGTCAATTGTACGGGCAGTTTTGTCGGCCGGATATTCGAAAAACAACGGTCTGACAACGGTGGCGCCGACAAAGTGAGCCCAAAAGAACAACGTGTACAAATAGGGTAGTAGACTGTAGCGGAGCAGGAGCACTTTGCGAATTGCTGCCGTCGTTTCCGGCGACCACGAAGCCGGATCTTGATCCACGTCGCTGTTGTCGGTGTTGTGATTGCGGCTGAACGGATAGAACGCTCCCAATTGGGACCATCTCAAGCAGAGCTCTTCGTCGGCGTTGCCGTTGAAACCGCATATATCCGATCCGGTCATCGGTATGCCGAACAGTTGAAATTCGAGCATGTTGATAATCGACCAACGCATGTGTGACCATTGGCTCCAATTGTCGCCCGACCAGTGATTGGCAAATTGACCCGATCCTGAGAAAGTGGAACGGCTCAAAATGAACGGCCTTTTGCCTGGGATGATGTTCGACAACGCCGTGTGCGTGACTATGGATTCGGACAAGCCGTAAATGTTGTGCAAATGGTAATGCTTGCCGAGGTACTGGTCGGCATCCATGCAAATTGTTTTCTCCAATATATTGCCCGCCGCCGGATTGTACGGCGGTTGGTTGAGTTTGTTCTGCGTGCATCCGCTTGTGGAACCGTCGACAAAATTTGCCGGCTCGTTCATGTCGATCCAAATTCCGTCGAACGACACTGTCTTGTGGAGGCGTTTCAAAAAATACGTCCAATAAGTGACCGTGTCGGGATTTGTAAAATCTGGCCAGTAGGTTTTGCCGGGCCACACGACACCTTCCAACGGTTGTCCGGTATTTGCATCTTTGATGAAAATGTCCATTTTCAGACCATGTTCGACAGGTTCGTACGGTTGTTCGGGTTGACTTGGAATGCCGGGGTCGATTATTGGTATTAATTTCATTTGATATTGTTGGTGGAGTTGATCGACGAAATTGTTCAAATTTTTGAAATTATCATCATCGACGACAAAATCCATACGATTTTTCATATAATCAATGTCCAAAAATTGACCATCTTGCGGAATGTTGGCGTTGCGATTGCGTTCGACAACTTCGGCAAGCATGGTTAAATTTTTATAACCGAAACGACTGAGGTGAAATCCCAACGACCAGTAGGGTGGAAAGTTGGGATTGCCGACCAGTGTCAAATATTGGCTGACCACTTGGGCAGGAGTTGGACCGAGCATGACGAATAATTGCAACGGTCCGCCAATGGTGCGGAACGTCACGACCGACGGGTCCGGTTGCAAGGTGACGTCCATGGCGTGCGTGTTGAAAATGAACACACCGTGGGCGTTGCCTTCTTCGTCTTCCATGCACAAATAGAACGGATGCACACCGTACAAATTTGACGGACCGCCTTCGGGCGGATGGTCGCGCGCCATCATTGTCCACCGGCGCCATTGGAAATTGTGCTTCAACTGTTCGTGGACATTTTCACCCAAACCGTACAGATCTTCGGATGGAACTTTGAACGCCAATTGGGAATATTGTTCGGCTAACGTGAAGCCGGGCAAATTTCTCGAATCAACCAACACTCGGCCAGTTTTGTTTCGAACAACTGCAAAACCGAACGGATCTTGATCCAAATAGAGCCTGTACAATGGATCGACGGGAGCTTTGTTCGAGACCGCTTGTCGAAAATTGTTCAAAGCCGTATCCAAGTGAACATGATGAACATGGTGACCAGCAGCATCGACGCTGTGATTAGAAGTGAATGTGATGCTGATGATCGAATCGGACAACGATTCCACTTTCATCAGTGCTTGGTGAAAATCGTCACCGAAAAGCGTGGGCGTTGGTTTGCGTTTCAAATTGGCTACAAAATACGGCGCCACTGTTTCAGTGAAATGGTCGTTCGAGGTGATTTCGTAGCCGGCAAAGTGGGGATCTTGTGGATTGTCGAAAAATCGACACCAAGGTACGTTTGGCTCAGAGCTCGCCTGCCAGACGCATCCGCGACTTTGGCACTGTTCCATCGTGGCCATCGGATCCGGATGGCAGTCGAGAATTATGCTGCCATTCAAAATCGGGATCGTTTGGCAAAGTAGCACAAGAAGAAAGCAGTCGGTGATCAGAGCAACTTTGCACATTTTTTCAAAGATGATGATGATGATGCACACTGGAATGAAGCTTGTCGAACACTGGCGACAAATTAACTGCAACTATATACCAATAGTTCACTAGTTATCTGATAGGCTAATTTGACGACGTTCTTCTGTCCCCTATTGGAATTTTTCTACTGTTGTGGTGTTGTTTGCCAGCAAGGCAGGCAGGCAATGACAAACGATAAGCTTCTTGTTTTTTTTTCTTCACACACACACACACAATAAGTGGGAAGATGGTTTGTTAGCTATATATATATATAATGTGTTCTGTACTTTGTGGGAAAGTTGATGTACAATTGTAGTATAAAGCCGGGCGATCAGTTATCGAAAATGATTTTTCAATACGATACAATTAGCCATATAATAATAATAAAGCGACCAGTTTGTTCGATCCTTTTCACCATGACGTCATCTCTCATCGTTGACATCTTCTTCTAGCTGTGACGTGGACAAAATTCTCTTCTTGCACAAATTTCTGGTAGCATTTATGCAAAAAAAACAAAGAAGAGGAAAAAAAACTTTCTCTTTCTCTCTTCTCTAAAAAGAATAAGCAAAGTTTAATGTCTGTTTGTTTTTTGTTTTTAAGTTTCAGTTATGAATGATTTTTTAAAAAAAAGCGCAAACGTCGTCGTAACAGTAGTAGTTTTATGTAAATTTTTTTTCACCTGATAGATGGTGTTTATCGAAACGAGCGACGAAAATCAAAAAATAAAAAAAAACAAGGCGTGTAACAAATTTTTGTTCCATTTTGTTTACAATGTTCGAAATGGATTATTTATAACCAAAAATGCGTTGTATCAACATATTTTTTTTTGCTCCTGTGTGTTAATTTGTATTTTGTCAGTGGGAAAAAAACGTGCGATTTATAATTTATAAAAATTAATATTATTAATAATAGAAATTGTTGATTTTATACGATTATTAATTATTACGCGTTGCGTGCTATTTCACTCAGTAGAGCGAAATAGTTTTGGTTTTTTTTTTGTCCAACTGGTTCCCTGTTCGAGCAACGTGAAATTGTGAAGCAAAAGCTAAGGGAAAAAAATGAAATTTTCACCGATCAATAAATAAATAAATAAATAAATAAATTTGAAAATTGACGCGAAAAATATTTTCCACTATCTGTGTAAGGTATGCGTTATCGCATGTTGCAGAATGAAGAATGCGAAATGTCAGGCATGTTATCTGTGCACTTGTGAACAATAATTTCCACAATAGTTGTTGATGAATTTAACGCAACCCACTTTGCTGATGATTATGCAGATTTTTAAAAATTTAAAAATATTTTTCATCTCATGTATAAACAATAATAATTTGAATTTCAATTTTCCTATCCGACGTGAAATACTACTTACTACTGGCCGGCTGGCTGGCTGGCATCGACATTGACATGTCCGAAGTCCACCAATGGAAAATGTTCACAAAGTAAATAGCTGAGAATTGCCCGTAAGCTTTATGGTCAACAAATCCGTCAAACAAAAGTAAATGTTAATAAAACGGACGAAAAAAGCAACTAAAAGCGAAAGTGAACATTCACTGCACACGATTTTTTTTTCTGCATTATGTATATTATTATTATTATTATTATTATTATCAAAACATGCAGAAATTAATAATACTCACTTGAAGTTGAAATCAACTGAAACAGGAACTATTTTATCGTTGCTGTTGTTGTTGTTGTTGTTGTTGTTAATCAAGTTCACAGAATGTAATCGATTTTATTTCCATTTAATTCGTTACTTATTATTATTACTGTAGCTTGAATTTAAATGAGACAAAAAAAATACAGGTCAACTGCCAGTGTTATATATACCTTTTTCTGATGAAATTGATTATGTGTTAAATCAATTTTACTTCGAAAAATACTACTGCTACCCAATTAATTGAAAATGCCATTTGTTCAACTGATACTTTTATTCCACTCCAACTGGTACTACATTAATTTTGCCGGCCAAAGATGTGCAGATAAATATAACAACCAAGTTGTACTTCTTCTCTTTACTTTTTCCTTTTTTTTCTCGGTCAAGGTAGTCATTTACCGTCCAATAAATAATATTGAAACTATTTTTCATTTATATTCACTGCACTGCTGCTGCTGCTGCACGTTGACTATTATATAAAAGAATTTTAAACTTGACAACGCGCATCTGATTGATACAAACTGAACTGATCATTTCTGATGATGATCGGTGCGAAATTTAAAATAATAAATTGATTGTCCAAACACATCAATAAATAGAATCTACTTGTAGAATTGCTTTTCTTTTAAATATTTTTTTTTCTTTTTTTTTCTTAAATTTATTTAGGCTTCTTATTTTTTTACATTTTTAAAAATTATAATAATGAAAAATTGAATAAAATTTTACAATTATACAAGACAAAGAAATTTCACACCCTTTACTAATGGTTTAGTAAAACTTTTGCATAAATTACTAATAAATTTATTAATTTCTTATTTTTAATCACTTTTTATTCATTCATTCGAACATTTATAAATGCAACTTATTTTTTGTCAATTTTGTATTTCATAATTATTTGATCAATCTTGAAATTTAGAACTTTCCAAGGGGTACTGTAGAAAAGGGAAATTTTGAAACGGTGTGCGCATTGATGGAATTTCGTTCAATTGACATTTGAGCAGCGTTTCAGTTCAACTGCGGATGTTGAATGATGAACGATGGCATTGTTCTCTTGTATGAATGTTGAACCTTTGCACAAATATTGCCAAATCACCAAATTTGCCAACAAAGAAGATTACATCGTAAGCAAATTTCCATTCTTATCACTTTTTAAATCTGTTCTTTGATCATTCAACAATAGCCAACAGCAGTTTTTTTATTTTAAATATTATTTAAACATCCAGATAGCCTTGCTGTTGCTTGCAGTCGAATTGTACTATCCGATTTATTTGCATAGTTTGTATTGTTTTAATTTTTTTATAATAACAAATTTGTGCAGGTGTACACAGTTCGTGTTAATGTTGAAGATGTGTCTTGGACTTTGGACCGTCGCTACAGTGAATTCGATGCTTTCGATCGTGCACATGTGAAATTTCCAGGATTTCCGAGTCTTCCACCGAAAAAAGTGATCGGCAATCAAGATGTCAATTTTCTCAATCAACGGAAAGTGCAACTTGAAAAGTACATCAATTCAGTGTTCATTTTCGACTGCATGGAACAAAAAGCCAAAGGACTGGCATCCCTGCCTCGTCTGATTGCATCCTTTTTGCACTTCAATCGATACGTAAGATCTTTTTCATCCAGATCCAGATCCAGATACAAGTGTAGTAGCATTTTCGAGCACCGTATTGGATTTTAGTTTTTTTTCACTTAAAGTATGACTTCTTTTTTCAGGAAATACATTCAATTATTGATGAAATTGCCATCGTTCACGTTGGGTCCGATAAAAGTAGTGATTCTTTTTTTGAATTTTCTACACTCGAATTGCATGCCGTGACCGAGCGTTTCAAAATGGCCGGCTCATCTTTTGGCTGTTCTCCTGATTTTCGTTTCGACTTTGGTCAAGTAGCGGAATTTATTGCTAATGTTAAAAAATTGAAAGTATATTTTTCTTTTTTAATTTAATACTATTGAAATATAGTGAAATTCAAGTTCAAACAGTTCCATTTAGATTTCTGGAAACAAATGCACCGGAACCAGTGATATTCGACTAGACTCGCTTAGGTTCGATTTGATGCACTTCAAATCGTTGGAACATTTATGGGTATGTGAAGTTGAAATGTTATTTTAATATTTTGTTTTCTTTTTCTCTCTGGACAAATTTCTTGATTTATCCTTTTCAGATTTGTTATTGTGACGCGTCCAATATTTCGGGTATGGAATATATTGCGGCAAATCTTTCTTCATTGACTGTTCACAATACGTTGGATAGAATTTCGGTCAGTTTTGAAAATTATTTCCATTTTTCATAATTGAAACTGACTGATGATCGTTCTGTTTCAGGAACTACTTTCCCAATGCGGAGTGGACGAAGAACGTTGTGAAAATTTGATCCCATGGCCCAAAGTGAAATCTGTCGATTTCTCTTTCAACAATTTGTGCCATATCGATGCGTCCATAGTATTTTTGCTAGCTAGCTTTTTCTTCTTTTCGTTGGCCAATTGTACTTGTACACTTTTTAATCGAAGATTTTCAGACGGCGCTGCGTTATGTCCACTTTTTGGATTTGGCCTGCAATTGCCTTACGGATATATGCAATTTGCAGCATTTGCCTTATCTTCGAGAATTGAATCTTTCCAACAATAGAATTGAAAAGATCGACGATTGGCACTTGAAACTGGGAAATGTGAAAAAAATATGGCTAGTAAATAATAGAATCAAACAACTGAAAGGTGTGATGTATTGGAAATTGAAGTTTCTCATGTTGTGAATTTGACAATTTTTTCAGGACTCGCAAAATTGTATTCTTTGGAATTTTTGGATCTCAGGGACAATCAACTGTCCCAGATTGGTCACATTTGGCCACTCGGTCAGTTGCCGTGTCTTCACGAATTGTTGGTCAGCGGTAATACAGCCGAAAATATGGTCGACTACAGGACTCGAATTTTGGAAGCATTCGGCAGTCGAGCCAACGAACTGCGTTTGGATAACGAATATCCCACCCAACGTGAACTGGACACTGTGGCCGTTCGACTGGCCATTCGTGAAGCGAAAGAGGACCGTCGACGCCAGCTGCTCAAAGTTACCGAGCAGATCAGTCGTGAGCTGAATTTAGCCGAAGCCGAAGTGTTGAACATCAGCAAACAAGCCGGTTCATCTGCTTACTCGGAACCGAAACGAACAGTAAAAGCAGACTTTGGCCAAAGTAGCACAATGAAAAATAATAACACTGACTGACCGACTCTACCCATTCAATCCAGTGATATTTGGTTTGTTTTTTTTCAGTTTTTTGTTCAAAGTTTTTTTCTTTTGAAAATATTGTAATAAATGATTTTTTCAAAACTGCAACAACTGCAGCAGCATTTCTTTGAACAACAACAATTGGCCAATCAATTTTCGTTTTCGAGTTGTTATAGTAGCAATTGTCAACTAAATTTCTAAACTTTGACGAGGTAAATTTTCAAATATTTTGCTCACATGAAAAAACAAAATGCGTAAAATTTGCAACAGAAGCCAAATTGTGAATACAATTTCCAATTCAAAATAGACCACTTCATATTGATCTGTTGTGAAAATGGAAATTAATTCAAACAATCATCGTTGAGAATGTTTTATTGGAAAGTTTAAATTTAAAAATTTGATAATCGCTTTTTATTAAATTTCTAAATAAAGTAATACACTTCTAATGGATAAAATAAATTCAAATGTTTGAACTTGATTTTAAAAAATGTAGATTAATGACAATCAGGTACATTGAGGTCAACCTTTGAATTGTTTGCATATCTTGTGTTTTGATCAGAAGAAAGGAATAATAATTTGGGTAGCTAATTTTTACTTCAATTATGTATTAAACTGCTTTATTTTAATACGGAAAGTAGTGCGCTGACCGTAATTATGTTTTTTTATCACTGTCCGTTTAACTGCCCATGGACATCTGATGTCACAGTGTTCATCTGATGCTTTTTGAATTGTCCAATTGACCTCATATCGTCTATCATATCTCGCCTTAGATCTTCAATGTTTGCGTCCTGTGACCGTCTTTTTTATTCTATACATTTTTAATATTTTGTGCAATATTTTTGAAAATACAAATCAATGCTTGTGTCCATTTAATACAAGATGTTCGAGTGGTTTTCTTTTGTGATGTTGATTTTCTATTCAAACATGAACTTTCATGTTATTATACTTGTGTTACGCTTTCACACTTGACAGCTAATTTCATAAAATTGAATGCACACTTTTAATGAACTGTACAACTTTTTTCGATTTTGTGCAACATTTGATTTGCGCTGTGACAATCACATCATTCATGCTCATCGTTTCAAATTTTAGAAGAATAATTGTGGATAATTTGGCAACAGATTTATGATTCGCCGTTCGACGAGGGTAATTAATAATGACATTCATTTGTGCTATTTACCTAGTAGTAATCGTATTGTAAATATTTCTTGAATATTGAAAACTTCTTATCTGACATAAATATGACTTAATTTGCATAAATATTATTAAATGAATGAACCAATTATTGGTAACAAATTAAAATTTTATTCATCGCAAGTACTTGTATTTGAAATATTTTAAATTAAGAACATCTAGTTGAAGGAAATGAGAAGAAAAGAAGCTGAAGAGCGGCTTAAAATGGAAAAGATTAAGAAAGCTGCAGGGGACAAGAGTCCCAAAAGCAAAGCATCCTCAAAAAACACCTCGGAAAAGTCGGGTAGCGATAATTCAATTTGTTTTGTATTCATTGTTTCATATTCATTTTTTATTCATTCATTTAAAGAAAAGAACACTAAAAGAAAGAGCAAAAGTAGAAGCAGGTCGAGATCTCGTTCCAGATCCAGAGATAGGTCTCAGAATTCAAGTAAAAAAATGGATAAAAGCGACACCAAGTACAACAGTGGTATGATATCGCGAGAAATATCAGAGCATGAATCTAAATCTCCCCTCAAATCAGCTGCTGGTCAGCAGAGGGTTTTAGATGCACCTTTGCCTACGACGACTGTGCAACGGAGATCTCGTGAATGAATTTTTGCTTTCATGTGTAAAATTTGAAATTTACAATTAATACAATTCAGGTGCTGTATATGGAAGAAAGCCTGATCTTGATGAAGCAGATTATCCGTTTGGAAGGATAGAACATACACCATCCAGTGCTGTTTCGTCCGATCTTTTTCCAACTAATGAAAAGAAAAAATGTCCCAGAAATTATTGCATGTATGCATTATTCTTTATCATATGTTGTATTGTAGCGTTAGCTGTGGCGATTTATACTTTTCCAAGTTGTCCTTTCTATAACCGTGTTTTATCTTATTTGTCTTTTGAATAACATTCTGTTTTTGCACGGCATTATATTTATTCTTTTTAACTTTTATAACCACAAATATTATATATATATATATATATATATATAATCATATCTGAATTTATGATGCATACTTTTTACTTTAGTTTAGTTATTACAGTTATTACTCTATGAGAATTGTTATTCTATAAGCATATTGTTGATGATTGTATTGTATGATCGATGATGTATCATTAAGTAAATTAATGACTATCTTAATTCACGATGCATGAATAGAACATTGACAAAAAAAACTGAAATTTAAATTTCTACAAAAAGTTTTTTGTTCAACCGTTTAATAAAACTTTTCTTGTCACTCAGCACAACACAGACAATGTTAACATTGAAGAAGTTAATTTTTCAATATTTGGGAAAATTTTTACGTTGCTTTTGGTGCACTTACAACACTGCTGTTCAGCTTGCCGCTACAATAAATGAAAATTTTCAGTATATAGCTTATGATTTTCAGGTTCATATTAATAATAAATGACAATGGTTGATTAGCACAACGCAAAACATGAGATATTTTTAAAATTCTTACATACAACTTAAGGACAAATGTATTTTATAAATAAAACTTCCAATTTACACACCTTTAACATTTTCAAAGTGAACCATTGCTGTTACTATTTTTTTCAATAGTTTTATTTTAAACATGTTTGAATATCAAATGTGATATAATGAAAACTGTAAATTACTTATTGTACTACGCATTTTTAACATAATGTAAAATGACGCGTTTTTTAAAGTATCTTAAAAGAAAATCAGGTTTTATTAGAGCAATTTTTGAATTTTGTTTAAAAATGAGAACATTTTTCTGGTAACAAATGATAAATAAATTTAAGAAAATTCAAAAAAGAAAATTTTTAATGAAACCATTTAATTAAATTTAATAATTACCTATGCTTAAAAACACTATATTACTTTTTGCACCTGTGATACTGTAACTTTATCGCAAGTCTTTGTTTTTTTCACGTTAGGACTGCAATGTCCAATGTTTAAGTTGCTTTGAAAGAAAATGCATAAATTCAAATTACTTTCAAAGTTTTGCTTGACTGATCGTTTGTTCAGGAATTTTGCGTTTTCAGTTTGTTTGTGCTCGTGTTCTACTTTGATTGTATTCAGGCACTTAATATTTTTTTTATTTTCTAGCACAGTTTGACCGTTTGAAATTATGAAATTGCGCTCCAGCCGAAAAATATCAAAATATAGTACTTCATGTTCTTATGCCGAAGAAAAGAACAGTGATTTGTGTTCTGTTGCTTCTGATGATTCACTTCCAGCGTTGAGTCGAAAAAGTAATTTCTGAATAAACAATTGAAATTTGAAAAAAAAACTATGAACTTCATATTTTTTTGAAGATCCTGAACGGAAGTGCACTGTTGAAAGTAGTAGTGATGAAGAAATTGGAAACAATGCATGTGAACTATCGTCTTTGAATGTTAAAATGCGATCTGCTTCGTTTAGCAAAAGAAACTTGACAATCGGAAAGGACATTAGTTTTTCAGGTATTTTAATTATTAGTTCATATAAAAGATTAATTAATTGCAGTATTGATTGATCAACAGCCCGTTGCTACGAGTTCAAAAGTGAATCATCGTGGAGTGATTTTGAAAGTGACTCAGATTTTGTAAAGAAGACAACTTTGAAGAAGGAAGTTGATGATAAATTTCCCTCGTGTAGACGCAGCACACGAATTCGAGCTGGTCATTCGGGTTTGGAAAAGTGCCCAACCTCACATCATGCAAACAGTTCTCAGGTTAATGGGAAGGTGAAAAATTGTAAAAAACTTCGAACCCGGAAACAAATTGGTGAGAAAAAGGAATTTTCTGTTGTTTTTAATTTTCAGATTATAATTTGGCTTTTCAAATATTATTTTCCTTGTGACAGAAGAAGAAGAAGAAGATGATGATTATGTTGAAGATGAAGTCCATGATGATGATGATAGTGTTGATCGCGCAGATTCAGCTGCCGCCAGTTCTTGTAGAACATCTCCGTTGAAGATTAAAATGATGCAGTTGAGAAGAAAAAATGGTAGAAAAAATGCACCTAGAGCTTCACTGAACAGACGTTCAACTGCACAGTATTGCTCTATTAGTGATAGTGATTTGGAAAGTTTGGAAAGCGAATCTGATTTTGCGTGTAAAACGAAGCGAGTGCGAAAGCTTAATGAAAAAGATAACAAGTATAATAAAAAATCCCAAACGGAAGAAGGTATGAATATTTTTTTTATTGTTTTGAATTTATTTAGTAAAAGTTTGTTTTGGTTTTAATTTAGATTACACGCCTTCCAATTCTCGTTTGAAAAAAGGTTTTCAAGGTTGTTTTCATAGCGCGTTTGACGAGCTCAAAGCTCGCCTTCATACATCTGCTGTGCCTGCTAACCTTCCTTGCCGGGAAAAGCAGTGCTTGGAGATTGAAAATTTTGTCAAATGTTGTTTGAAGAGTGGCAATAATGGGTAGGGATTAATTTGATTGATGTTGATGAAAATTTACATTTTATTTCATTTCTTTATCTGTATCTTTGCCAGTTGTTTGTACATTAGCGGAGTGCCGGGAACTGGAAAGACGGTCGCGGTTCGTCAAGCGATACGCGCTTTGCAAAACGACAACAAACTGCCGGCATTTGTTTATTGTGAAATCAACGGTATGCAGCTAGCGGATCCAAAAAATATTTATTTCAAGATGGCTGGTTCGGTGTTCGGTTCGTCTTGGAAATCGAAATCCGCTGATAAAACGCAGAAAATGTTGAATAATTTTTTCAACGATTCCAACCCTGACAAGCCGCATCTTATTGCTCTACTCGACGAGGTGGACTATATGATTGCTGGAAAGCAGCGCACGTTGTACCAAGTGTTCGACTGGAGCACGTTGGAAAATTCCAAGTTGGTCTTGTTGACTGTAGCTAATACGCTTGATTTTCCCGAACGAATTTTGTGCAAAAGAATCACAAGTCGTTTGGTAAGCAGTAGTATTGTAAATGTTATACTTTCGCGTCTGCATCTTTGAGTTTGCATTAATTTTACTTTTATCTCTTGCCTACATGACGACAAATGAAAGATTGTAATTTACAGTACCCTAAAATAGTAGTCAAGTTTGAAATATCAAATTACTGAATGTAAATTGTTTATTTACAAATGAGATTTTTTGGTTTTTGATAAAGTCAATTGTAGGGTTTGACGAGACTTTGCTTTCCATCGTACAGTCATGCAGAAATTCAAAAAATTATCGAAGTTCGTCTGTCCGGCTGCAGTGCAGTCAGTGCGGATGCAGTTCAGCTGGTGTCTCGTAAAGTAGCTTCGGTATCTGGCGACATTCGAAGAGCTTTGGAAATTTGTCGCTTAGCTGCTGATATCGCCTCTTCAGAATGTGAAAATGAAAAAGCTGAAGTGAAGCGTAACGTCAGCGGTCAGAAACGCAAACAACAACAAGAACAAAAACAGCAGCTCACGTTGGAACACATCGGTCTGGCGTTGAAGGAGATGGCCAGCAATTTGAAATTCGCCTTCATCAAGTATTCAATTTTGTGTTCTTGTTGTTCATTTCAACATGTCTAGGATTTTTTTATATTTAAGAAATACATCTCTGCATCAACAGTTGGTGCTTCGGGCTTTGGTTTGCCTGTACAATCAAACTGCTTGCGATGAGGTGTCTTTCAGAATGATCAACATACAGTATAAGAAAATATGCCACGACGAGGACAAAGAACCGCTCGGTGTCAGAGAGCTTGATCGAATTCTGCACATTTTCGTCTCAGTTGGCATTCTGGTTCTCGGTAAGCAACAGTTGGGTTATTTGGATTCTTATTTCCGTTTTGCAATGAACGCTGAGGACATCAGCGCATCTTTACAATAATATTTTACGGCTAATTTTACGACGTTTTCTGTTTCGTAAGTTACGTTGAAAATTATTTTCATATTTAATTCCATTATTGGAAATATGTTTTTTTCATCATCATCACGTGGAAAGCATATTTTCACTGCTTACGGTAGGTGGTGTACTCAGCAATATTGACGATGATATTTCTCTTTTCTATTTGACTGTCAATTGTAAACTGACAAATATATATATATATATGGTCATAGTTCATCACAATTTTTATTTTTGAAAAACACTGATTCGAAAAAACCTTGCGTATAAGAAGAGTTTTATGAAATACTAGTTGTAATGAAAGTTCCATCACAATATGGACAGACAGTATCACCGAATAGTTCGATCATTGCTGAAGAGAAGGGGAATGTAAAATTATCATATATGCTTCAAAGTGAACAATTAAAAAAAATACCTGGTGATTTTATAGCAGTAGATGCAATGGCACCGCAACGAATACAATGAAGACAAGCACTTGTCGGAAGACATTGAAAAGTGATATTGCAGAAATCTGAAACAGTGACACATCCACTGAACATGGTATGTTTGGGATAGATGAAACAAACCTACTTATCAAATGCCCATCCTCGCATACACGTCCTATACGAGGTATCCATGTTTTGTCTTAAAAAAACATATAAATTTATCCTTTATCCATAATAGTTAATATTAATTTTTATCCGGCATTTTCAAACAATAAGTAGTAGTAGTAGTAGTAGTAGTAGTCGTGTTTTAAAGAAAAATATCTTACAATTTTTGTTGCAAATCTCGCAGAAACTGGTACTGAAAGCACTTTTGGCTAGTCGTCTCACTTTGCGTCGTCGTCTGGTGGGCAATTTCCTCTTTTTCGGCTTTTTTTCGTAAACTTTCAAAAACTCTTTTACCTGTACCGCCATGTCCATTATTTCGGGATTTTCGCTTGGCAACAGCAGCTTCAGCTTTCTGTACAATTGAATAGCATAGCAGAGTGTCAAAATAAAATCGATCTTTTTAATCACATTTTCCTGAAGATGAAACGGCATATTTAT
Organism: Trichinella spiralis; assembly: GCF_000181795.1. Taxonomy (NCBI): domain Eukaryota; kingdom Metazoa; phylum Nematoda; class Enoplea; order Trichinellida; family Trichinellidae; genus Trichinella; species Trichinella spiralis. The sequence goes on from NW_003526944.1 coordinate 1,229,670, forward strand.
GTAAATATTTAAATTTGATCGAAACAATTATCATTTACCCAACATTTCACGTACTGCATCGATATTATCTTTCTTTGTGTCATCACAACGCAGCAGAAGCTGAAATATTTTTGAATCAAATAAAACACAAAAAGCCAGCAATCATATAATATCCTTGACAACGAATCGATTGAAACAATAATGTTGTTTTCTTATGCAAATGAAATTTATCATTATTGTTCACATCAGTGAACTGTTCTCCGTACTGATAAGAGAAACGAGTTATTTATTATCACCCCGAGGCAGAGCAGCAGTGCAATCAAGCAGTTATCAAGCGGACTGGCCTCAGTTGAGCTACATGTCGTGGCTTCTGTTCAGCAGACAGCAACGTTCAATGTTGAAAGCGAACGAAGATTTGATCTCACCTAATCTCTCTCTACCTGCTATTTTGTCAACTGCATGCAACTCTTCAATAGATGTAGAACCGAGAAGATCAATTCCAACCAATATCAATAATTTATGTGTAAGTAAATTATAATTTCAATTACTTCTTCTACTCGTTAAAAAAAATTTTTTTTAATTAAGTTGAATAACAATAAAAAAAATTTCTGTCCATATACAAAAATAATCTTACCGTAGTATTTTCAAAGAATGGGACCATTGAATTTTCATTTCATTCATCCGTTTTATCATCCATTTCCAAACAGTGCCTGGTATTTTCTTGCACAAAAGTAACTGTCGCATTACAATCAGTAAATCGGTACTATCGCGCAGGTTAGCTAAAAATTGAATCATTCTGCTAAGAAGCACTATAAACAACAACAACAAGTGAATTTCTTACGCGAATTCAATAATTTCTGCAAACAATCTCGTGGACTGATCTCTTTCAAAATTCCAATATACAATTTAGGCGACAAAAGAGACGATTTGTAAGCTATTCTTTTTCTCAAATTTTCATTTCACACAAATTGAATCAAAATTAATGATAATAATTATTATTTCTAAAAAATTCTCCCTTCTTACTTGGAGTTGTATGCCAAAAGAACTTCGTTTTTAGAAGCTGCCATTCCAAAATTGCGTTCCGTTAACTTCACCACTTCAGCAACTGAAAAATTCATTATCATTTCATTTCATCATTTCACTTTTCAAATGTGCAACTTACCACTATTATCGGTTATTATTTTACCTTCAGAAAGCCTAATTTTCAACACTGAACAATGCGTATACGCATACAAAGATTCTCCTGCCAATGTAATCTCTACAAAAAAGATAATCAAACAAAGTATAAAAATTGAGTTGAATAATAATTGAAAAAAAATTAAACGAATTAATAAACATCCTCAAGTTATTGGTTACGCTTATGTGAAGTGATCATTGCCTTGGATTAAATCTGCATCGACGTGAAAAACCCGAGATGAATGGCACACTTCAAAATTTCGATTAGGATCCAAATGCAAACAGCTTACACTATCCGTATGGCTAACGTAAAGAGCAAACACTTCGAACTGAAATGAGATTATTTCAGAAAATGACAACAACTTCTTCATGACAACTTGCTTTGGAAATAAAGCAGGCAACAATGTTCAAAACCAACGAAGTACCAAAGTCATGTTGAACTTGTCGAGGTCGTCTCATTTGAAAAGATTTATATGCTTTTACCATCGAGTACATCAACTGATCATCAGAATTTACAAAAAATAACATTCCTACAAAAAACACACCATGTTTAATAATTTATAATTTCTACATTTTTTCAAATAATTAAAAAAACATTTTTTACCGCTGTTTTCGTCTCGATTTACCCAAAAACGTCCCAATATTGTTTTATCATCTGATAACACTTTTACTTTTAAAATGCGAAAGTCAACACTCCTATGAAACAAATAAATATCAGATTATAATAATTGCTTATTAGCATTTTATGGACAAATGTGAAAAAAATGTGAATATATAAAGAATAAAGTGAGTTATTTTAATTACTTCTTACTATGAAACCGTTGTCTCCAAAATATAATATGGCCACTACGCTGAACAGAAAAAACAATTCGGAAATTCCGATATTTGAGAGTAGTCCAATGCCAAGCTAAAATAGAGGAATGAATAAATCAATGTAGCGTTTGCCAGCAAACTTACTGGAAACCGCTAGTAGTTTGGAAACGTTGTACATGTTCAATGATTCATTAACAAAAATATCAATTGTTGGAATTCTCTCTTGTTTCATACTGTCCAAATAAGTTTCATGAAACATAATTTTATTTGTTAAATAATATTTCAGAAGCTTCGGTGTATGAAGAAAAATGCCATATTCAGTCAACCCCGTGTACGGGTCAAAAATCACGATCTGTCCATCTAATGACAATACTGCTATCAATTTTCTGAAACAGAACAGAAAGGTATAATTTCAAATATTTAGATATTAAAAAAACAGATTTAAAATAAGGCAAAAACTTAATATTTTACTATGTTAAGAATGACAAAAATGAAAGTTATATACTGAAAATTAGGACCGCAGTTATCTGGAAATACGGCAGATATGATAAAAGAATTCCAACACGATGTTGCAGGATCATATAGAGATTCTTTTCTCATAACTAAAAACACTTTACATAGAATACTTTACAGGAAAGATTTAAAAGTTGAACAAACAAAATTAAGTTACAAAAACGTGTTTCATCATCATCAGTTGACGTCATATACTCATGCCAGTCAGCTCCAATTAGTGAAATTTTATCAACGCGTGACCGTAGTGATCTGTAAGGTAATTTTTCAAAGCTGAAATTCCTTTCAAAGTGCGGGCACTTCATATCTGAGCATTGTAGGCCATAAGGATCCAAAATCTGAATGCAGCAGGGTTACAGTTTAAAAAACGGATAAAATAGAAATAATATTTCAACAGTATACCATTAAAACCACATTCGATTTAAAGGAAATTAACAGCTCCTTATCGCTAAGCCACGAAGCACAATTCTGAATGTACTGATAATGGCCCAAGAACTCTGATTTGTCCAGAAGTTTGTAAGCAGATGATTCATTACTACAAATATATAAATTATAATAATTAACAGCAAATCTGAGAAAAACATACCTCATGCTTAGAAATCAAGGAGTTTCCAGTTAAAAAAATCTTGCTTCGTTACTGCAATTTCCTTTGTTGCACTATCACACGAATTCAATGAAACAACGTTTACAAATATAGGTTATTGTGCCTATCAAATATATATATATATATATATATAAACAGTGTAATATTTATTTAGTTATTTGATTGATTTTTATGAGAGAAATTTATCGAAAGTTTAACATTCTTTTTATTAAATTATTTTGTGTTCATACTGTAACATAATCACAGGCAGGTGTAATTATTACAGTAATATTATTTTAATTTTTAGTTTTATTTTATAAAATTGTAAAAGCATTATTATTATTATTGATGTTGTTACTGTTTTAATTTAAAAATGAAATTCAATTATTTTAATTATATCATCTATTTTACTGTTTTATTATAGAAGTGCGCGTTTTGATTCATGCAAATATATTTCTGAAGTTATCAATAAATATATGGTCGTTTTGTTGTTTTGTTCACACTGAGAGTTTCTTGTTACTCTCAAAAATTTCAGTGTCACAAGTTGTCCACAAGAAAGCAAATTCATCCATTTGTAAACTATTTTTTGTCCTTTGACTTATTAATTCATCATACATTTAATATTTTGTTTATTTCAGTATTGATATTTATCAATAGTATCAACTTCTATCAATAATAATGAAGTAATAAATGGTATGTAATCAACTTTTCTAAAATAGTTTATTGATTTATATTTTGCAGATTATTACAGTGATGCATGTACATATGACAGCTAAATTCTAGGTATAATTGCGTTTGTAATTTCGATGTTCCTAACTTTAGGTTACTTTTTCCGAACATAAAATTGCAAATTTATATATTTTGTTGTAATTTATACTTAATTTTTTATTAAAACACGGTGAAATTAGGTATTAGAGGGTAAATCAAATAATGTCGAAATGGTCCCACTATATGTGGGCATTATGATATTTTTACTTGTTTCAATTCAGAAGGGGTTTCCAAATTATCTGAATTACATTTTATGCAAATTTGAATAGGTGTGTGATGCATTTTTTAAAATTAATCGCATCATTTGAAGTTCATTTTAATTTGTGAAAATTTTACCTGTGTATGAATACTTTTTGTGTGAGTATTAAAATTTTTTTAATGAATATGTAATTAAATATAAGTTCTATTCAAAAAATTATGATTGCTCGTCAGCTATGAAAGTAAACCGGTGAAGCAAGGAGATCAGTAATTATGGAAATGACATTCAGAAATGTTTACATTATTAAAAAAATTAGCGAGCAGTTTTTTGAATTCATTTTTGCCTTTTAAATATTTTGCTTCATTTACTACTGATTAGTAAACTAAACAAAATTATGTAAATATATTTATGTCTGCTTATTTATTTAATTTGATTTTATTTGATTTGATTTGATATCTGTCGGAAAAATCTCATTAACATTTTAAATCACACAAATCAGGTGAAAATAATAACGCATACTGAATGTAAACAAAAATTGCATTCAATGTAGTTGCGATGTTTGTATTAGATCGAAGCAAGCAAATATTTGTAGATATTTCTAATTAGCTGAATTTTCAATTGCATTTCATATATTATTATTCTGCTGATAAATGCAATCTCAGGTGTTTTAGCAACACAATTCATTACAGCAGACAATAATTTGCTTTAATAATGTAAGCCAGTTTGGCGTGAAAGGTTAAAATAAAAATCTATAAGCGCAGAAAATTACATGCTTTGCAAATAATTACCAACGGTGGAAACTTATTTTTTAAATATTTGCACAGTGTTTTGTACGTATAATTCTTCTAAAATAAGCTGCTTTTATTAAATTTAATCGTATTGTGTGCATTATTATTTACTGTATAATCATGAATTATAATTTTAATAAAGTACATCCATACAGAATTTTGTTGTAATTGCGATTAAAGGGTGTTTTTATTGATCTGCTATAATTTTATAAAGTAATTTTACTGATGGATTATTAATTAATTTTTTTAATGGAAAATTTTGACGTTACATCAGTAATGCATATTTTTAAAGTTGGTGGCGGTTGCATTGCATTATTGAATTTATTCGAATTTACATTACAAACAGTATTAAAAATTCTGAGCAGTAAATTCTAATAAGTGTCTCCATGTGGGCATATACGCATTGAACAGCTATTAAAAAATTAACAAATGAAATTGTTGAAATGGAAGCAGTAAGTGGAATAATTATTTCATTACATCAATAAGAATACTATCAATATTAGATAAACTGATATTTTGTTCATGTCTAGAAAATTTGAAATTATTTATTAATGAACTGACTACTGTAAAGGCATATTAGAAAAGCTATGAAATAAAAAATATGCTCTATTTAATGTAAAGCTGCTTATTGCTAAATTAGTATCTATACGCTTTCATAGTTTGTATTAGGTAGGATACAATGGATATGTGATTTTGCGCATGACCTTAATTTAATTTAATATTAAATGAGTATTGGAATTTTTCTATAGCAGTTGCGCAATGCTAGTAGACTGAGATGAAAGCAAGAGATTTTTATTTGTTTATTTTTCTAAGACTAAAATTTCCAAGAGCGTCGATTTATAAAATGTTCGATTATTATTATAATATTTGACTGAGTTTCATTTCCTTTTTTCTGTTTCTAATTAAATGTCTTTAACGAAATGCAGTTGTAAAAGTTTACACCATTATAATTAATTGCTGGAGCAATAAGAAAAATAATAAGTACAGTAAACTTCTTGTTAATAGTAATTAATTGCAATATAATAAATATTATGAATAATGATATATTTTTTTTCTGATTTTAATTTTGAAAAGGATGAAATAATTTTTTGTTGTAATTATGAAAATGGTGTACTTATTGTGAAATCTGATAACAAAAATAGCAACAGCAATTTAGCAAAATGCTTGTCAGAAGAGTTCTGGTTGTTCATGCTAAAGCGCCATCTATGCGTAGTTCACAACTCATTTTACAAATATTGCTGTCTAGCAAAGCTAAATCCAGAAGGTGCATGGTGAGAAGATGAATGCTGAAGTAGAAGTAAGTTTTGCTTTCTAATTTATCGAATATTGCATTATTAGTAAGGAGGCCTAAACTGACCGATATAATTAGAACGTTAAATTGTCATGTAAATTGATAAATTGAAGCAGTATACCATAAAAATTAAAAATTGGTTCATCGCATTATGACATCTTTCACGGATGCATTATCAATAACTAAAATTCAAAATATAGTTGAAAATCTTAAAAACACTGCCTCTCTTGAAGTACAGAATATGCTTTCAGCTTTTCATTTTTTAGAATGTTAGCAGTCGTACGCTAATGTTATAATTAGTAAACTGCTTTTAAATAAACATTTAAAAATTCATTGTGCTTAGTAAAAAAGCAAAATAATGATGTAAGACTTTGCTCCTTTTACGTTTTGAATTATTTATTAGTTAAAAAACTTTTCAGTAATTGAAAATTGATGAAATAAATTTCCCAGATGATGTCTTTACTCTTTATTGCTTTAATCATGTTAAACATAGATTACTAGTCAAAATAAAAATAAAGTAATGATTTTAAGACAACCTTTATTAATAAAAAACAAATGTTATATGTGTTTAAATTTTTTATCAGAATTCTTACTTGATGGAAGTTGGTGGAAAGAAGTGTATAAAAAACCAACAATTTTTTATTTTTACAGATAAATTAATCAAAGATAACACAGTAATTAATCACGATGAAGATATTCATCATCGATGAGGACAGCTCTAAAAGTTTGTTGTGCTAGTAATTGCTTTTGAATAAGTTGGGATATGAAATATACGAATTTTGATTTTGATTCTTGGAGTGTCTTGAAAATATATTTCCAAATGTAATTGTTTATTAGATTTGCTTTTTGATAGCGAAGACTTGAAGTACAGTGCAAAGAGAAAGACATTGAAATGCAGCAATGATAGCGAATGATTTGGAACAAGTGCAGAATAATTCCATCGCAGAGAATACTGTAAAGAGAAACGACACTCTGCAACTGATAAGCCTTTCTGTTGGAATTTATCACATAGTGGAAGATCTGAATTATGCATGCATTCCTTTGGGGATAGTCATATTTTTGATGCAAGGATTTGCTTCAGTTGCAATCATTTTTAACAGCAAACTGCGAAGGAAACGAACTTTTTTGCTAATTTGCATGTTATGCATCAGTTGGACAATCGTAGCTGCAGGTGAAATTTGTTCAGCTGTGGGAACTCTTGTTCGATATTCTTTGTTCAACAATTGCGTTATTACACAGTACAGCTGCTTTATTGAACAAACATCGCTTGCAGCAGGCCTTTTACTTGTAATTGATACAAATCTGTTGACAGCCGTGGATCGTTGTCTTGCCATAATTACTCCACACTGGTATAGAAAACAGTACAAATTATGGATGGTGTATATGGTCATTTTTTTCGCTATTTTGCACGTCTTTATTTCACGTCTTCAACGTTTTTTCAATGTAAGTGACATATTATTGCCATTCTGCACACCTTTGATGGATAGCAGTGAAGGCATTGTTAAAGAGCAACAAATTGTATGCAACACTCTCCTCATTATAACCATCCTTCTCTATTTTCTCACGATAATTTTGGTGAAGGTAAAATTAAAAAGTGTGAAACAGGATAGAATTCTCTGCTGCAGAGCTAAGGAACAGCTCAAATCAAAGCTTTTGAATACACTGGCATTGAATACAGCTTCATACGCAACCACTCTCCTGTTTGGTTACATTTTGACTACAATTGCTGCTTCTGAGAAAAATATTTTTGAGAGCTTGAAAATTGCCCGATATGCATTAATTACTTTTTTGAACGGAATTGTTACTTTTTTAATTTTCTATTTCAGAATCAGGGAATTTCGGTTCGCCATGATTCAGATGCTTCAAAAAATACCAGTGCTGAAAAATCTGAAACTTGTTCGCATAGTTCCGTCCGAATTCTCCACAGCAGTCAGTTGATTTTACTTCACTTGAACGAATTTATTAGTGTATCAACTCATCTCACAGATGAAGTTTTCATTTTTCTCATATTTATTAGTTGCAGTTTTTTACATGTGAACTTTACTGCATTTGATAATTTTTCTTATTTTACCTAAATTCTCAAATTAATAAAGACGAACCCCTTATATTATTGTTCAACAACAGAAATTATCGATTGCATTTTTAGTGACTGAAGATTTTTAGTCAGTTTGTTATAAGTATACCGTTGAAATATTGTTAAATTTGAATAATTTTCATATTCCATTTTTAGCCGGTTTGATACACACGGGAGGGCAATCAATACTCATTAACAACAGGTAAGCTGTAGCTGGAGTCATCAATTGTTTGAAATATTTGCATGCAAATCAGTTAATTGAATCTCTCGAATCTGTTACTGCTTCATAGCAATAAATCATAAGCTGGCTTTTGTTAAATGATCAAATCACCTGTTTCCATTCGCTGAGTTTGAACTAAATCTGGTGCTTATTCATAATTGACCATATGGCTAGTAATGAAAGTCGCAGCAGTCAGTTAACAACTGAACACGCACTGATGAATTTCAATGTCTATAATAATTACCTCACTGATGCTATATATTTATGCACGCTTTTACAAAAGCACAGGCATACACTATATGCATATATGACACTATATGTTCAATATGCATAACTACAAGATGTAAATAAATGCCAAGTTATATAGAATTGGAACTTGTTGCAATAGTTGGCGAGCAGTTGACAATAGCAATAATAAAACTAAAAGTTTGCGCTAACAATGAAGAATTTATCTGTCTGGCATTAAAATTTGGAAAACATTTTCAAAGACAACAGCAGTTTGATTTTTTACTACAGAAAACTCATAAAAATTATCATATAATTATATTTTTGAAATATTAACTATTTTATGTTAATTTCTATTTGTTACATTACCATTTTATTACTTTAAGTTTGATTTTAATTACAAAAATAATCCCTGAAAATCACAAGTTACCTTACTGTATACTGGAGTAGAATGTTTTGTTTGCGCATTTTAAATTTCCAATAAAGCAAATTTTCTAGCATTTAATTCATTCAATTATAAAAAGTATGATTTAAATAAATGATTGATTTATTTGTATCGTTGTTCATCTCCTTGTTTTTATGAAATTGATTAGATATTTTCTTCATTGCTATAGATAGTTCTGGTTTGAGGTTTCAGAAATAATGAACAATAAAGAAGCATCGTCAGGAAATGTGAAAGCAGAAATTGTCGATTCGTCCTCGTAAGATATATTCTTTCCATTTATTTTATAATATATTTAATTTTAATTTTGCAGAGCTGGACAACCACTTACTAATGATGACTTTCGAAAACTACTTATGACACCTCGACCAGTGAGTCAGTCATCACTTCGTCAAACACAGCTTATGGGACGTGCCAAAGTTGCTTCTCGATCCCAGTATTTACTGGTCTTGTTTTTGTATTTTGATTTGAAATATTTTTTATAATCATTTAGAAAAGATGAAAAGAAGAAAAAACTGATAAACATCATAAAAACTCAGGATGGTCCAATAAGAGGGAATTCACATGAGAAGAATGAGTTGAATGAAATTTTGAAACACTATCGAGACAGAGTATGTTTTTTTTTAATTTTTATTTTTTTATTGTGAGAATTTATCTTTCATTCGAGAATCTTTTCAGGCGAAGGAAAGGAGAGAATGCGAACTTAAGGAATATCAACAAGAAATTGATATGCTAGCCACCAGTGGATACAGAGCGGTTGCTCCTACTCTCAAAGCGTAACCGGTTAACGTTGAGTGGTTGAGCGATGTAGAGTTTGTTGAGTTGTTTTTCAGAGCTGTGGATATGACGGCTAGACGGAAGCAGATTATCGAAGAATCAAAATATCTTGGGGGCGACATGGAACACACTCATTTGGTTAAAGGTCTTGATTATGCTTTATTGCAAAAAGTTCGAAGTGAGATAAGCACTCGAGAAAAACTTACTCCTTCTGTCGAAAAGACAACCACTGCATATACAGTAGAAGACAGTTTGACACCAGAAGTTGAATCATCCATAAAATCTTCGACAGGTTTTATTTTTTTTCAGTATATTAATGGAAATTATTAAAATGTTTTTTTTATTATTTAGTTAAAAATATTTACCAGTTGTTATTTAAAAAAGAAGCAAAGAAAGTGAACGAAATGTTTATTCCATACAGAATGGCTTATATTGTGGAGTTGGACGAGGAAAACGCTGAATCTGACATTCCAACTACATTGATTCGCTCGAAACATGAATGTGCTTCTCAAGAAGTAAGTTTGACAGTGTGTTATTATAAAAAGTGATCTATTGACATGTTATGTTGTTTTGACGTATAATCGTAAACGTTGGTTTTTAATCACGGGAAAGCGTTTGAATTTGCTTTATGTGTATAATCAAAACAGTCTGAACATATTCACATGTTCAGAAGCAGAATATCTGATCAAGATGAAAATGGAAATTTTAATTATTTGCGTGCAAGTTTTATATATTTGTTTATTTCAGGTAGTTTCAGCAGCCAGCATTGATGATATGATTATACAAAAATTGGGCAAAGTTCTGTCTTATTTGCGTGCAGACAATAGGAAAAAGAAAAAAGAAAAAGGTTTGTTAAATTATGGTTAGAAATTGTTTTAGTATTGAAGGTTATTTGTTTAACTAAAATTTTAAAGTTGGTTTTTTCAAGTCACTTCTGAAACAACGCTATATTCAATATACTGTTGCATCAATTGTGCATAATTTTAGGAAAAGGCAAAGAGGATGAATCGGTTGCGAATCAAGAGTAAGTTCTGATGTTAATTTTTGTGAATGTCGTAATTTGAATTTGTAACTTATGCAGATAGGTATATTTGCATTTTTAGAAGATGAGTAGATGTTGATTTTCAGTTAAATGGTATTTCATTCATTTATTAAATGTTTGACAATAGGTAATTTTCAGTGTATTATTTTGCAGTTTGAAGAAGTTGCATTTTATTGTTTTTAATGTTGTAATATATTTCGACTTCGCGTTAGAAAAAACGTTCTTCGATTGTAGCATTGTCATTTCTAGCATTTATGAAGATATCGGCGAATATGTACCAGCACTGTCTAGGCAACCAAAGGTGAAATCCGAAGCAGAGGAACAAGGGAAAAAGCTGCATGGAGATTATGATCGAGTAAATTAGAAATACAAGCATATTGTAATTTTTATTTACTATATTTGCTGTATATGATTTTTTTAGAATTCAAAATTGGAACACGAAGGAAGCCGACTAAAAGTGATACATAAGGTATTTGAAAATTGAAAATTGTTTGTTCTTTTTTGGATGTTAGGTTTATTTATTTGTTTAGGAAGAAAATAACGACTCAACAAAGTTGTGGCATGTGTCCAATGATGAGCAGTTTCACAAGCATTCTTCTGGTCGCTATTTCTCAGATGTTTCAGATGCAAAGGATCAGGAGGTGAAAGCAATGAGCAGGTAATTTCGATTTCATTTTATTCAGTTAAATAAAATGAAATTAGATAATATACTCTTTATCAGTGTAATTGTGTTGTTGTTGATTGTTAAGAAAATCTGACAGACGGAAGGGAACCGCTCAGACAACAGCAACAAATTTTGTTGAACCGAAATCCGTCAAGCCGGATGCACTTAAACTTGATACTGGTTCATCAGTTGACAGTTATGCAGAATGTTATCCAAGGTATATTTATTGAAATAAAATTGATTCATTACTTGTCTCTTTTTTAATTATATTTTTATTACAGCAGTATGGCGTTTTATGATGCAGCTGGCGATTCTGATGACGAAGCAGATTATTCAAAAATGGATTTGGTATGATTGTTGTGGAAATTGTAATGGTAGCACAATTATGATTGTTTGTTCAACATAGGGCAATAAAAAGGGTCTTGTCAGACGTTGGGATTTTGACACTGAACAAGAGTATGAAGAATACATGAGCAGAAGAGAAGCATTGCCTAGGCAAGTTGTCCAAAGAATGAATATCCGTTTTCGAGAAACAAAACGCAATGCTCTAACATCTTCTTCTGTTTCAGAGCTGCTTTTCAGTACGGCGTGAAAATGAACGATGGACGTCGGACAAGAAAGCTTCCCGGTACGAGGAGTGAAAAAGATGACAAAGCGAAAATAAACCGTCAATGGCAGCAAATTACCCAGATACTTTCCAAGAGAAAAGAATTTTCAGAGTATGTTGTTTTTTCTGTTGATAATTTATTATAGCACAGATACATTAATTTTTTGCTCATATTTTTCAGAGGAGAAAATCGATCTAAAAGATTGAAATATTGATTTTTTGTTCAGTGCAGCTACTTTGCAGCTTTGTTGAGAAATGCACTTTTTGTAGCTCATGTTACAGTTTTTTTGTATAAAGGTACAAATGTTTTCCTGTTTGAATGATGTTTGTCAACTCATCAGGACATATCTGCTGAAAGGCTTTGTGAAATGGGAAAAGTATAACATTGCAACAGTAAATTTTGATCAGCTTTTTTTGACTGTTAAAAATTTGCTACTGAATTTGCACAGTTCATGAAAGTTGTCTTTCATTTTTTGCTTTAAGGACGTCCTGTTATGAATTATATTAATGCAAATTTCATTTGCTTATTAGCCAAACTGAGCAAGTGAACAGGCATCGACTATTTAAGTGGCAGTTGCTTTGCAGTGTAAGGCAATGAAAATCCTTAAGCCAACATAAAATAAGCAATTTCTAGTTCTGTTTTTTGAAATTGCATAGATTTTCAAAAAAAGAAAATCCTTTTTTGAAGCAAAAAGGAGTGGATATTATGTTGATATTTCATTTGATTTGTATATAAGCATTGGTAGACAAAAATTTGTGTTTGCAAAGTGATAAAATAGATATTTTTGAACGGTATTCCTAAAAGCTGAAAATCATTTAAAAATTGAAAGTTCCATGTTTTTTGGAAAATAAGAAATTAGATGTTACATATAATTGAATTTCGTTTTGAAAATATATTTTGGCAACTTTTAATATACATTTTCACTATTAAATTCTTTTAGTATTGCATCCGGAGTAATGAATAAGCGTTAAACCTGCATGAGCACTTTTATTTGCTTTAAGTAATTCGATATATTTTTAAAATTGAAGAAAAGTTACATGGAATCTGTAATTTATGCTTTCTTTGGCTTCTTTTTAATATTATTGTTTCTCTATAAATCTTTACAGTAGGAATTGCACTTGCATGTCAATTACGATATAACATAATTTCGTTTTTTTATGGGTCTCGATGTTTTAAGTGTTTTGTAAAAGACTGCGTCAACATTACTCAAGATAATTCAACGCTTCTGAAGTTTGTTGAAGTTAAATGTCATCCAGTAACTCACCAGTTTTTCCGGTAATGTGCATTTTTAATTTTCACTTACAGATCTGCGAATTGCTTGTTGCTGTAATAGCTTGTAAAGTGCAATTGTACAATAAAATTGTTGAAATGTAATTTCTCTATTCTTCATTTTGAAGAAATAAGTATGTGTATTTGTGCATTTCTTCTAATGGTTATTGGATTTCAAATGTCACATTCTTTCTTTTTATCTGGTCATATTTTGTGTAGTCTGTCAAATCTGTAATTTTTTTTCCAGAAATCAGTTTTTAATAATTTTTATTTTAGATGAGGACTGCAAATGGGACAGTTGATCTTCAAAATATTGCTGATGTTGATGATCAAATGATAGTGAAATGTTTAAATTTTTTTCGCGTTGAAGGATTCTTTGATGCAGAACGTACATTTGTACGAGAATTAAGAAATATTGGTCGTTCGGCTGCCGTAGATGCATATTTGCAACGTGTTGGGTGCACTGTAAATGATAATCAGCTTGCGACCGTGAAGTCATGGAATCATTGGATTGAAGAATATGATTATTTTTTTCAATACACGAAATCCAAAGTTGATGCACTGTGTGAATTGAGTCTGCTTAATTTTCCACTATTTACACAACTGTACATTCAATTATTGAAAGCTGGGAAAATGAAATTGGCCAGCAGATTTTACGATGAGTTTCACAGTGTGCAGAAGGAGTCCATGCAAGAATACACCAAGCAACTTGGCTGGATTCACTCGTCCGAACAGTTGGCTGACGACTGGTTGATACAGATTTTGGAAGAGCACAACTTTGTATTATGTTTGTGCTTGGCTTGTAAGTCGGCATTGAACGAGTTGATGGAGAAACTGCCAACAATTAAAGACATTATCGAGAGTAAGATTCAAATTGAATGCCATGGCGAGGTTTGTCGTAGTGAAGAACAAGTGGAGCAAATTAGCGGATATTTGCTTGGTGAAGCACCGAGACAGTTGAACCAGATTCCAATTCTAGCCAGTTGTTTTGATCATGGTGGTAATGATGTGCCATCTTGGGACAGAATTCCATTTCCAATTTCGCGTGACGAAGTGATACTCACAAATAGTGACGAAATCAAGAAGATCTGTTTGAATGATGCAAGACCGTCAGTTTGCTTCTATACGGTACTGAATCCACGAGTTGCTGTTTCCTCGATGGTTGTCAGTTCGGATTCGACTTTACTGTGCGTTGGAAATTTGGACTGCAGTGTAGAGGTGTTTTCATTGAGCAAAGATTTAATGGAAATGTTAAAACCTGCATCGCAGTTACCGCATACTGAAGACGATCTCGATCCAAGTTCAATATTTGATAGCAGTTCAGCTCAATCAAAATTCAGCTTGTTTGGTCATTCGAGTCCTGTTTACGGAGTTAGCTTCAATCGGAGCGGTGAATTTGTATTGTCATGTTGTTTGAATGGAGAAATAATATTGTGGAATTTGTTAACAAGAACTCGAATTGCCGACTATCGTATGCAGATGTTGAAAGGATTGGACGTCAAGTTTGGTCCTTATGATGGCTATTTCGTGGTCTCTGATTATCACAGCGGTGGCGCGTTGATGTGGAGCATGGAATGCGAAACACCAGTTCGTGCATTTATTGGTCACTTGTCCACCGTCAATTGCGTTGCTTTTCATCCAAATTCTAATTATATTGCCACTGGTTCAAACGACCGAACTGTTCGTCTGTGGGATTTGCTTGATGGCAAATGCGTCAGGCTGTTCACTGGTCACCAGGACGCAATACAGTCGTTGTATTTTTCCGACGATGGCCATGTTTTGGCATCCGGCGGTCTGAGTGGTCAAGTAATGTTGTGGGATGTGGCCATGGCAGCTCGATTGGAAGGTTTTAAGCATTCTGATCGCGGCGTCAGTGGATTAGCCATTTCCAGAGATGGGTCAACTGTCGCTTGGGGCGGAGCAGATCAAAAAGTGATGCTACGTTCGATCGGTGACAATCACAAATCTGAAATGCCATCTGTTCTCACATACCGAACCAAATCTGCGCCGGTGCAGCATTTACATTTCACTCAGGAAAATGAATTGATCGGCTTTGGCGGATTTTGCCGTGACTAAAATGCTCAGTTGACATTGTTATTGATATTGCACTGTTGCTTTTATTTTTAAATAAAATGTTAATTTTTCAAATTGATTTCATACTGTAAACTGTTCAATAAATAAGTATAGTACAGCTGAAATTCAAATATTTACATAGCAGTAAATGTTGACAATAAATTCATTTTTTCAAAGTAACTGTACTGTATTGTCAAGACAATTTTTTGATTTAGAACATATCTGTTTAGTTTAGTTTAATTTTACTGGCAGTTGAAAAACATGCAGCTAAAGATAGTTTTAAATGTTTCAGTAAAATGAAATATTAATCTGAATGAAACGCAAGGAAATCCAAGAATGAAAACACGCCACTTTAAATGATTGTTGTTGCATTGATTGATGAGACAAACTCTTCAACTGTACCATAATTTGCAGTTTTATAAGCAATGAAAATGCAATTGAAACTTCTTCAGATGAAAAAATGACTGCGACGTTGCTTTGTTGAATTTTAAGGTTTTTAACAAAAAAGTTTCTTTCACCTGAATGTCAAATATGTAAGAACAGATCAGTAATCCATAATTATCAAGGAAAATAAAACTGATACTTATTTCTAGACTTTTAATATTATAAATGAATTTGTATTGAACTTATTTGCTTGCATATTTATATAACTGTACAGTCAATTTTTAACCTAGCTTTATTTTCTTTATTGTACAGTAATGCAACGTTATATTGTTTAATTAAATGACGTGTTCTTACATTTGAAAACTGTGCAGTATTTGCAGATTATCCTTTAGCATAAATGACATTTTATCATAATTTTACTTGATAAATTATACATATCTTATATTGTAAGTGCAATGACGAATAATATGGGTTTTTTTAATTTCAATGAGAATGTCGAGGCTAGTTAATGGTTTCGATGAATGTTAAGTGTCTCTGTAGTCATTATGCTTTTCGAAATGTATCTCTAACCGAATCTTAAAATATCTTACGTTAAATGGTAATGTCTTGGACTGGTAAACCATTCCATTGTTCTATGATTTAACGTTTTACCAGTTCTGACGAAGGAATTCAAATTCGACAGCTTACTATCCAATGCATTTCGTAGTTTATTAATAATAATATATAATAGGTGAAATAATTTGTTGAATTCTTCTAATTTATTATTTTTAGTTTTGAATTGTTGGCAGTAAGAATGTCGAAAAACAAGAAGGTGATTTTTCTACGTCTCTATAATTTTTGTAATATTTTGTTGTGGTTTTAGGATGATATACCGAAAACTGAGAAATGGGATGGAAATGCTACTCGATATGCAATTGATGATGCAATTCGGAAGGTAATGGACATTATTTACAATTGATTTTCTGCATTGTATGCATGATTTTCTAGAATTATTTTTTAAAGCTAATATTGTATGTCAGTAATTTGTTTTTGGAAATAATTTGTTACATGCAGGTCACTATGAAAATTTGAAGTTAGATGTAAAGAATTTTTAAAAAATGATTTATTTTATTAAATGAAATTTTAGTATTTACATGATATCTGGTATTAAAGAACATGTTTGATTTATTTTAAAGTGAAAGCTAATGCATTTGATAACCAAGCTGAAATCGAACTAAGGTGTTTTATTTAGATAGTAATAGAAAAGTTTGGTTATTCAGAAGACCATCGTGTAGTGGATTGTCGATTACTTCTTGCAACACTGGCTGTTGTTTTAGCATTATTTGCTTGTGTATGGGATTGGTTTTATCCATTTCCTCTCTCCAGAGACGTGCTCATATATTGCAGCGTATCATATCCTTTCAATATTTCTTAATTGGTTGTTTTATTTTTATTTAATTTGTAGAGTAATTGGTTGTACAATTTAAAATTAATTTTGTTAAGTTAATAATTTAATGCATTTTTAATATTTTAATTATATTGATATATTTAATGAACGTATTGTTTGTATTTTCCTTAACTTCATATGTTTTTACGTACTTCGTGGTTAACGGCCTGTTGCAGTTGTATACATGGTTCGTTGAACGTGGCATTTTTCTCGTAGCAGTGGATAAATCATCCGATAATCCGAAAAAGAAAGTCTTGTGGATATTTAGTTCATCTATGAAAAGGTAATTTTATATTTTAGAATATTTTAATTTGTGGATATTGCTTATTCGTTTTTTAAGATTTGATCACAAATACACGTTAGAGATCAAGTGCAAATCTGCTGGAGTTAGTAACCATGGTAAGCTGACCAAATCTGTCGCTAGTTGGATTTACGAGGATGGTCAGATTTCGTTGCCGCATTTGCTTGATGACGTGCTGAAATTGCACAATTCTTTGTTAGATGAACGAAAAGTGAAATAGATTATTATTCTATACGTGATAAGTTGAAATTGATTTGTCTGAAATCGTCGATATTTATGATTAAAGTACTTTGTCGGGCGTTTGTTGTATTTTTGTTGTTGCATTTCATCTGTTCTTGGTCAGATTTGTACATTTATGTTTTTCTTAAAATGAAAAATTAAGTTTTTAAATATTTTTTATCTAAGTAAAATTATGCAAGAGGAGCAGGATGTGGTGGAAATTGATTGCTCTACAGGTGATGAAGATCTTCCAAAATATATAAGTTTATCGGAAGAAGGGAGCCGTTTTTTGGAAGAGCGTGCACGATGTGATTTTAAACGAATGATGTTGGTAAATAAGTTTTCTTATTCTTTACCATACTTATGTGCATGCTATCATTTTATTTAAAAATACTGGGATTTTAAATGTATTTTAATGAATATATCTTAGATTGCAAAGAAATTAAAACGGCTCTGCCGAAAAGAGAAAATTCAATGGAAAGATTGCAGTGTTGCTGTTGAAGTGAGACTTAATGAAAATTAACGTATGAAATATGCGAGAATTGTATATTTTATTTTTTAGAAAATATTCTTATTGAAAATTACGAGGAGCGCGTGTACCACACAACCTGGTGATCATCGGACAATGAAGAAGAAATATGTTTTGGAATCTATTTTAAATGAGTCCATTGATAGGAAGATCCAAGAAGGCACATGTTTGAATGGTAATTGTATATTTTGATGCATGTGAAATTAATTTTTCACCAAAATTAATATGTAATGATATTTCATAATGCAAATCTAGTGAGAGATATGCATATGTAAGTGGAAGATTTTTTCTTTTAGCTCACTGGTTAGGAATTGAAGGAAAACAGCCATTACTTCCCGAGAATCGATCGCAAGGTATATAAAATGTAAATGTTTGTAATAATTTTATTGAAACAATTTTTTTACAGGTAGGAGCTATGTGGTCGCAGAAGAGGGAATGTCGAATATTGAAACAGAAGAATTGTTACATCAAGATATGAATTTTGATCAGTTAACAGAGGTATGTTATTAAAACATTTATCTAAAATTTGCACTACATATATTATAAATGTATTGAATATGAGATATTGTTCATTTATATATTGTACGTTGCCTAGTTTTTTGTCATCAATTGCAGTTAAGTTAATAATCTAAAAATTTGGAAAATTTCAGGAAACTAGGGAGTTGGTTTTAGAACTGTTAGATGGTTGCGTTAGTAAAGACGAAACAAAAAGATTTGTATATTTCTTTTCTTCATATTTTTATTTTAATAACTGCAATAATGAATTTTGTCCATTTCAGGAAGCATTGCGGATGATTCAAACGCATGTTGGTCTACAACCTGCGTTGTCATTTTTTGTCATCTTCTATTTGGAAGGGGTTTGCTTTTTGGTTTTTTTAGAAATTGCAGATTATTGTTGATTTACGTCGTTTTTTAAAGATAAATTGCAATCTTCTGTGCAAGGATTTAAGGCACATTACCTGCATGTTGCAAATGCTGAACGCATTGTTGTTAAACCCTGCAATTCGTCTGTGGAAATATGTAAGTATTGAAAAAAGAACTGGCAAAAATTTGTCTATCTTCTGTTTGATCATTGCAAATAATTGTAATTTCATTTGAAACTTAATTAATTAAATGGAAAGTAGTTTTGTTATTATTTTTAAATAGTGAAAATTTGTTAATGCGAATTAATTTTAGTTTCAGAATTCTCGAAGCAAATTTCTGTAGGTGAATTTTTGGATTAGTGATTTCTAAAATACAGTTAGTTTATTAATTCGTATTCGTATATTTGGATTGTTCATTGTTTACTTTTAATTTATTGTTTTCAATAGACTCCAAAATTATTGCCAAGTTTGCTTTCTTGTGCAGTTAATATGATTTTCGATGTGAAATGTGGCGATGATCGAGCCTGGCTTGTCAGAGAGCGTGCTGCAGACATTCTTGGCGATTTATTAAAGTGAGTAGAGGATTCTACCGAATTTTTTTTTTGCAGTAGCAAAATTTATTTTTTATTTTAGCTACTTCGAAAGGATGGCAGTTGACGATGGTGAAGACGAATTGAAAATAAAATTTATTCGTCATTTGACAACAATATGGAACGATGAACAGACAACAATACCATCTGCTTACGGTGTCTTGTGCATATTGAGAAAATTGGGAAATTTGGTTCTGCTATAAATTGAGTTGTTTGATTGTCTTTAGTTATCATTAATTATTGTTTTGTTTAAGGTTATTACAAGTACTGTTATTCCGAATTTAAGAAAATTTGATTTGAAATTGAGCCATCTGTTACAACATGGTAACGAAGATGAACAGTATCAAGTGAACTTTGTCCGCAAATTTATAAAGGTATGTTTTAATTTTTCCCATAATTATACGTAATTTAAAGTTTTGTATATTTTTTTCACCGTTTTTAGGATATGCTGAAAAATTATGTGCAATCGGCCCTGCTGACAGATGACGATAAACGAAACTTGGAAAAGCATTTTAAGCACTATTTGGACAGTGCACAGTTGAAAGTATAATATCCATGAATTCAGTTAGTCACTTTTTCTTACTGATGATCTCTAAGACAATATTAATTTAACAGCGTAATGAACGAACCTTTTTTTTAAATTGATTTTGCTTGGTAGATTTTTATGCAATTTTTCATTGTCGCTGGGCTTTTTTTCTTATTTAGTAAAATAAAAATTGTAGTATGTTTATATTTTTTGAGTTATTTTATTTTATTACAACTTTAAGCTGAATGAATAATTAATAATTTTACTTGTATAATTTACGATTTACAGTAAGTACGTTTGTTGAATAATTGTTGTGTATTGCTCATTTATAAGGAAAAACGTGAATAGTTGATGCAAATTTGCCGAGTTGAGTGGAAAGATAAAATAAAGTAACAAAATTAGAGCATCGACGGCTATTTAATTGCCTGAATGAAATTTGTCCAGCTACAGTACCGAATTTTCGTTATTATCAAAACGTTAAGCATTATTTTAATTGCATATAACTTAGAATAAATTTTTAATATGAATATAATGTTATTTTTTGGTTAATTATAATTTAATATTAATTTAATGCGACGTGAGTAATTGAAAATTATAATTTTATGCATACAAGAACTTGATTATCATTTACGTATATTACCGTAACTTGTGTTTTGTGAACTCGAAGCCTTGTTGAATCATATTGTAGTTCGGAATATTTCTGATCAGAAATGAAATATTACCGCAGTGTTAACTGAAACAGAACGAAATTCCCTGGCATCGCACACTTGTTTTCACTGCTTTTATCATGCATAATATGCTTCATTTATAATTTACGGCCGTTCTAGTTAGAGGAAAGATACAACTGATGGAAATTTTTATTGTTAAATAATTCTACTTCAATGGATTCAAAATTGAAAAAAATTGGCAATCCGAAAACTGATGAAGTGAAGCCAGAGAGCTCAGTGCCGTCTGCAAGCGCAACTGTACCGGTGTTTGATTTCACTGATCGTTCCATGTATGGAGTTGATGCAGACGAAGAGAAATATTCCAGAAGTGTTCATTTTGGGAACGACTTCGACTCACGACTCATCCCCGGCGTCAGTGTTGCTGACTTTGTCGTCCATCCGTCGAATTCTGAAATATTCACCACTTCTGGCAATGGGAAACAGTTTCGGCCGGGAAATATGGCGTTGAATACAAAGCATTTGTCCTACGTTGCCAGGGATATTAAGCTGGCTTTGGCGGGTGTGAAGAGGCAGTTGAAACCTGAAGCCGTTGAAAATGACATGCTCTCTTCGGATTCGGACGACGATGCTTTTGTGAAAAGCTGTAATGCAAAGTCGACCAAGCGGCACGGTGACAGTGAATTCGAAAATTACATTTCTGTACGGGAAGATCCGAACGGCGGTGCTTCGGTGCTTGTTTCGGATTATGATCAATTGCGAGCTTTTTCTGGAGAAGACATGGCACATTTTGCGAAATGGTTCTTGAAACGTGTCTATGAAGAGGTGGACGGAGTGGCCGTTCACGTCATGGGAATCATTCACAACGGTGCCAGTTTTCTGCCAGAAATACTGCAATATTTTGAAGAGACTTGGCCGGATATGCCCGTCAAAGTGGGATCTCTCACGAATCGCCAAAGCGTGGAGACGATGTCTGTGCGAGAATATGCCGAAAATGTGTATCAATCGTATTCTTGTGGAACTTTTCGCTTTGGGCCATTGATGTCGGTCACGTTGGTCGACACCAAAAGAGAAGAAGCTGGAGGCTATGCAGCAGAATTTCTCGATCTACTCGAAAGGTGATTATACTGAAATTTAATTTTCTTTTTATTTAAAATATTGCTTTATATTAAAGAAAAGTACAATTGCATTATTAATTTTATTATTGGTGCCGGTGTTGTTGTTGCTGTTGTTTTTCATCCATAATTTTCTAGCTATAATTAGCTATTATCTATAATTAGTTGAAAATATATTAGATTCATCTGACGCAGTTTATATGGTTCACTGAGTTCAATATAGTAATTATTCATTAATTAAGAAAAGAACACTGTAGAGTAGTAGTGACGTTGTTCCTGACATTGTTTTGTTAATTTAAATAATGTAATATGTTAGTTTAGTGTCAGGTGTAATTTTGTTTAATGCTTTTTTGCTGTTGCATAGGTCACCGTTTTTGAAGCCCGTTTTACCATGGGGAAGCATGTCGATTTTGTCAGACATGCCGCGCCGGTGTAGTGAAGACGGCCCAATCATGTGGATCCGACCAGGCGAACAAATCGTTCCCACAAATGCAGCAGTGCGTGATCGCATGTGGAAAAAGTTAGTGTTACAAAAGCTTTTATTCAATTAAAATAAAATGTAAATAAATAAGACGTATTGAATGCAGATCTGCCAGTGAGTTGAATAGGCTGGCATACAGTGTGCCGATGCGAAATGGGGATCGACGGGAAGTTCTTTTTGAAGATCGAACACCTTCTCATGCTGATCATGTAGATGGAGGTGGAGTGCAGAAGAAAACTACAGCAGCGGTGGCTGTACTTAAAGCTGTGAAAGACACAAAGCAAAAAAAGTAAATAAACAGCATAATAATAATAATAATAATAATAATGATAAGTTTTAAATTTCTCTTAGGTGTGCATTTTTATTTCAAACATTCATTCAATTTTCAAATTTTCTTTTCATTGAACAGAAAGAAAGCTTCCGAATTGTTGACATCAGCGATAGCTCGTTAAAATTAATTTTTCATTTTGTTTATTTTATCATTTCACGTAGAAAGTCTAATTAATCTCAGTGTTAAAATGGAATTTATTTGTGTAAATAATATTTTAAAGAGGTAAATTGTCGTGAG
Organism: Trichinella spiralis; assembly: GCF_000181795.1. Lineage (NCBI taxonomy): Eukaryota > Metazoa > Nematoda > Enoplea > Trichinellida > Trichinellidae > Trichinella > Trichinella spiralis. Next base: position 1,252,838 of record NW_003526944.1, read on the forward strand.
ATTTTATTCTATCTTACTGTAGATATATACGGCGATAATATTTGCCGAAGTAGTAATGATAATGATAATGATAATGATAATAGCATTTTATAAGTATAACTTTGACATGGTTTCAGTTTCAAATTTAAATAAATATTAAATTTGATATTAAGTGATATTTATTAGTTAGTTTTGAGATTTGTTGTTAACTAATTGGAAATGGTGAAATTTTATTTCGAATGAAATATAAATGTAGCTAATGGCAATGGTACTAGGTATGAAATATTTTAAGTAGATACAATTTTTGCAAAGATTTTGCCAAATACACACATATAATTAAATAAATATATAATTATTTTTTTAATTTAATGTTATTGTTAATTTAAATGTTTATATTGTTTATTTTTGAAATTGATTGCAGTTCATTCTATTATATATTTTTAGAAATGAAAAAAATGAATTAGTGAAAGAAGCAATTTGTTTTCATGCTGCTGATTTTGATCGCGTTGTGGATGTTTTGCGACTAGATCTGTTCGAACCTCCGACGACTCAGTGCAGTCAATGGGTCGATTGGGCAAAGTTGAATCAATTTAGACAATGTGGAATTCGATTTGCGACCATCAAATTATACGATAATGATATATACTTTTTGCCTAGAGATGTTATTCACCAATTTCGAACAATAACTGCCACTGCTAGCATTGCATGGCATGTTCGTTTGAAAGCTTACTACGATGACTAACTTACCAGTTAGTTCATTGAACAGTTCTCAGTTTGCATTCTTGAACACATTTGCAATGTCATCATTCTGTTTTCATTGTCAAGCTCAACAACTTCACTGATTCCTCACTGTGTATATGATCTCGTTTCATATGCTACAAAGCTGCTGTTGAACAAAACGAATTGTCGTCTATCATTGCCAGTTTAGGAGGAAAAGTATATGCAAGATGTTTTATAAAATTATTTTATCCTCTTTATGGAAATTTTTCTTTTGGTAAGCAGTTGCTTTTTGAAAGAAGAAAACTAGAATTAAGTTGAATGAGAAAGATTTTATGTTTTAAGATTTTTGGTTTAAAAATGAATTTCATGCAGTTTATTTACATTATTTTTATGTGGTTATTCATGAAATGGCAAAATGCTGCAGTGCATACAATAAAACCAATTTTTTAATGCATTCCACTTTTATGCATTTATATTTTGCAGCCTGTTAGAAGAAATTTGCAGTAAATAAAGAGTTTTATAACTGTGAATAATATTTGTTTTTTTTAAACATTTTAACGGAAATTTTCACGATTTTTTTGATAGTGAAATTTCGCAAAGAATGCCTGTTGCATAATGAAGGCAAAAGAGATTGAAAAGCAGAACGAAGAAAGTTTCTGGTAACAATTTTATTCATTTATTATTTTTTTTTCTTGTTCAAGTCAACGATATTAATGACGATGATCACATCTTACTTGGTAGATTTATAAAACTCCTTTGTTTATTAAATAATGCGCACACCGAATTTTCATGTACATAAATTTTGGCACTACACTACAGGACACTGCGACACTGCATTTTCTTTGAAAAAGATTCAAATTTTTTAAACAAGTATCAAATTTGATGAAAAAAGGTGTTATTTATACGATAATAGGATGTAAGCAACGTAAAAATTAAATAAATAATGCTGACAAATAAACTACATAAATTATCAAGTGATCACTGAATAAATAAATAAATAAATGCATAAGTTTTTTTCTATACTAAATTATAAGCTGAAATTTAAAAATAAAAATTCACTTTCTAATAAAAATAAGGAGTAATTTAAATTATACCTGCATTTTAAATACAGTACACCATTTATGTACAGGCTTTATAGCTGGCTTTTAAAAGCAGTTTTTTGAACTGGCTCTCTGTTGATAATTGAGATTTTGGTAAGAGCATACTTCTCTTATAAATAAAAAAAATATATTATCAACATATATTTTCATTCTGAAGATTTCTAAATTGTATGAAATTTGTCTTTAATTTAAAATTAATGTTATTCATCATAAATGCACAAAACAATTTAATATATTTGTTCGATACTGCCAGTGTTTATGTATGCAGTATGTGGAATTTATCATTGCTAATCACAGAATTTGAAAGCATATTCTGAATGTATTCTTGGCTGTTGTTTTTTTTCACTTTACATTTGAAAATTATAGAATAGTATTTATGAATTGTTATGAGCCTGTTTTTATTGAATAATAATTGTCAACTTGAGAAAGTTCATTTTTCTAGCGTATAGTTATCAGTGCTAAATATAAATAACTTTTCAGTCTGATTTGATAAGCAAGATGAGAACATATGAAAATACATTTTATTTTAAGACCTAAGTAAAATTTGCAGTATAATTGCTGTTTATAAGAAACACTATGCTAATTTGCAATAGAGTTTCAATATTTTTAAAAATGTTTCGTTGATCAGTAAATGAAATCATCATATGATGAAGAAGGGAAAAGTAGTGAGTGAATGTTAATTTTTAAGCAAACATGAATAGCAACTTAACTGCATCTGTTCCTGGAGCTTTGGTAAACAAAAAGAGGAAGCATTTTATTGGCATGCCAGCTCCGGTGGGATACGTGGCTGGAGTTGGACGAGGGTAAACAAAGAATTATTTTCATATTTATAACAATTATTATTGTTGTTGATTTTTAGTGCAACCGGTTTCACCACACGATCAGATATTGGTCCGGCAAGAGAAGCTGGCGATGTTAGGTACATGTTAATTACTTTAAATTTCCATTTCTTTAAATAGAGAAATGTTTTGTTTTAAATATCAGTGATGAACGTCATCCACATCAGCCAAGGAAGAAAGCAACTGGCCCAAATGGTGAAGAGCGGGATGAAGCAGAAGATGAAGAGGAAGAAGATTTGAACGATGCCAACTATGATGAAGTTTGTTGAACAGTGGATTTTTCTGAAGTTTAACGGAAAACGTTTTCATGTTTATATGTGTAAATTTTAGTTCGAAGGCTATGGAGGCAGTTTGTTTTCAAAAGATCCGTATGATAAAGATGATGAAGAAGCTGATGCTGTGTACAATTTGATTGATGAAAGACAGGATGAAAAAAGACGGGAATACAGGTAGGAACTTAAATTTGCTTAGCTAATAAAATATTTTTAATATGTACTCATTGAAAATTGTATTATTAGTGTTTTTTATATTGCTTTCTTATAGAGAAAAAAAATTGAAAAAACTAATTGAAGATTATCGTAAAGAACGCCCCAAAATTCAGCAAGAATTTTCTGATTTAAAGGTATTATATTTTTGCATTTCAAAATAGTTGAATGCAAATTTATTTGTTATGTATTTTATGTTCTGTCTTATTTTAGCGACAGTTGGCTGTCATTAGTGATGACGATTGGGCTAATATTCCGGAAGTAGGGGATGTTAGAAATCGGAGACAGCGAAACCCTCGTGCAGAAAAGTAAAATTTAACTAACCGTAGATTATTTTACACATCAAGGAGAATACCTTTATTTAGATATACTCCTGTTCCTGATTCAGTATTATCAAGATTTGCATATGGTGATACTACAACAACATTAGACAGACAACAGGTTAGAGTGAATTCTTGTTGTGGAATAAGACGAAAATATTTTATTTTTTATTTTTAAGATGTTTGGGGGTCTGAATACACCATTTCCTGGTAATGCGACGTCATTCAGCGGAATGCAGACTGTTGGTCCGAACGTTCCAGGATGGATGTCTGGAATTTCTACAAACAGTAGCACGGATTTGGATTTAAGAAAAATTGGGCAGGCGCGAAATCAGATCATGGATATGAAATTAAACCAGGCAAGCAATTATTATGTTTATCATTCTTGATTTAGGTTTCATGTGTTATATTAAAAAAAAAGTTTTTTTACGTCTAACTGAATTACGTAAATGCAATGCTTTAAGATGTCAAATAAGTCATCTATTATTATACAGTTTTATGCAGTTAATGGCAGATGTATTTCTTGCTAAACAATATTTATGCTATTTTACGGTTTTATGAGAAAGTTGCAAATTATTGTATTGGCGGTATTGTCTATATTTTTTTTATATTCTTAAAGTAAGTAAAATTTAAGTGAAAGAAATACTTGTGGAATGTTCAGTGGGATCATGATTTTTTTAGGTATCAGATTCTGTTAGTGGGCAAACTGTTGTAGATCCAAAGGGTTATTTGACAGACTTGCAGTCTATGATTCCAAGTTATGGTGGCGATATTAAGTAAATTAGATTTTCTCTTTTTTCTGTTATGAAATCAAGCACTTTCATTTATTGTTTAGTGATATAAAAAAAGCTCGACTTTTACTGAAATCCGTTCGTGAGACAAATCCTAACCATCCTCCCGGTATGATATTATGATTATTTTTATTATTCTCTTTTTTATTTTTGATAAATGGTGTTCATCATTTTTAAGTATGTGTTGTTGATGATATTTTTAAGCATGGATTGCTTCGGCTAGACTGGAAGAAGTGGTCGGTAAATTGCAAGTTGCGAGGAATATAATCATGAGTGGTTGTGAGGTATGCCATCAAAGTGAAGATATTTGGTTAGAAGCAGCACGATTGCATCCTCCAGAAACTGCTAGAGTAAGTTGTTTTAAGCGCCACTTACAAACACAAATACATGGGCACGTAAGTATGCATAGAGTAAATGAAATAAATGTAATTGGTTTCTATGCGAATTGCATTTTACATATTCATTAGATTTCTTTGGAAAAATAGAATAGAATTCTTGTTATGGATGAATGGCGAAAGCATAGTTGATTTATATATATTTTTTTCATTGAACATTATTTTATTTATTTGTTATTAATTAATTTAATTCTTATTCTAGGCTATAATTGCTCAGGCTGCACGTCATTTGCCTCAGTCGGTAAGAGTTTGGATGAGAGCCGCAGAATTGGAATCTGATTCAAAATTAAAGAAAAAAGTTCTCCGAAAGGGTAAGAGAAAAATGATTTACTTGAATTATTTTGTTTTTATTTAAATATCCATTTAACACTTTATGATAATGTCATTTTGTGTATAGACTTTTATTTTTTGTAACATTTTTCAAATAGTTCAATAACAAACTCAAAATTTTTAGGTTTGGAACATATTCCGACTTCAGTTCGTTTATGGAAAACGGCAGTAGAACTTGAAGAGCCGGAAGATGCGCGAATATTACTCTCACGAGCTGTGGAATGTTGTCCAACAAGTGTCGATTTGTGGCTTGCATTAGCTAAATTGGAAACTTATGAAAATGCTCGAAAAGTACCTCTTATTGTTCTGATATTTTTAACGTAGTTGTTTTGCATTAATTTGCTTTTATGTATTGAAATATATGTTTGTTTTCAGGTGCTGAACAGGGCTCGTGAAAACGTACCAACTGATAGGCTTATTTGGATTACTGCGGCAAAATTAGAAGAAGCGAATGGCAATGTTTCGATGGTGGAAAAAATCATAATGAGGGCGGTTACATCACTGCGAGCCAATTTGGTTGAAATCAATCGTGACCAGTGGCTTAAAGATGCTTTGGAAGCAGAAAAAGGAGGCAAAATTCTCACTTGTCAAGCGATCGTGTATGTTTTGTATTTTTGCATTTATGGAGTAATATCACTTTTGAATGACGATTATTATTCTAGTTGGAATATTTTTCATTTATTGAAAGCTGAATTTCAATACAATTTGCTGATAACTTTTGATGATTGATTGTTTTTTTAAGGGAGTTTTTTTGTTCATTACTAAATTGTATTTTTACCATATACTGATGTGTAAACTTTTATCGTTTCAAAATTCAGGTTTAATTTTGTTTAATTATTTAGTAAAGCTGTTCTTGCGATTGGAATCGAAGAAGAAGATCGCAAAAGTACCTGGATTGAAGATGCTGAAACGGTAAGTTAAATTGGGCAATTTAATAATTGTTGCCTGAACATCTGTATACTGTTTGAAATGATGGGAAATTGTTTTATTTATGTTGAACAACTTCAAATAGTTATTCCACTTTTCTAAAGAATTAAGTGAAGTTTAAGGAATTTTAATAATGGTGAAATTATTGCATTCAGTTTTGACATTTCTGAACACACGTACTCACACATTAGAAATCTCTGATGATTTTGATTTTAAATGAAGCAGAATCAATAAGCAACCATTCATGTTAGATTCTGTTGTAGTTTGCTGCGCAAAATGCTTTTGCGTGCGTTCGAGCCGTTTTTGCATATGCCTTGAATGTATTGCCTACTAAGAAAAGTGTATGGCTTGCAGCGGCTCATTTTGAACGAAAACATGGAACAAAGTAAATTTGGATTTAATGTTTATATATATATATATATATATATATAATTTGCAATTTTTTAAGAGAATCGCTCGAAGCCTTATTACAAGATGCAGTTAATAACTGTCCAAAAGCTGAAATTCTTTGGCTTATGTATGCAAAATCCAAGTGGCTCTCAGTAAGATAATTCTTTGTATTAATGCTGAGATTTTTCTCATTTTGAACTTTTTTATTTTCAGTTTTCAATTTTTTTTAATTTCAGAATGATGTCCAAGGTTCTAGAAACATTTTGGCTCGAGCATTTCAAGCCAATCCAAATTCTGAGGACATTTGGCTGGCTGCAGTGAAATTGGAAAGTGAAAACAGTGAATACGAACGAGCTCGTTTATTGCTTAAAAAAGCAAGAGATACTGCTCCCACTGCTAGGGTATGTTTTTTGCTTCATAACTGTAGCATTAAAGAAATAATAATTTTATTGTGCTTTGTTGAAGATTTGGATGAAATCTGCAAAATTGGAATGGTGCCTGAATGAACTTGATGAAGCATTGGATTTGATAAAACAAGGTGTTGAAATGTACCCAGAATCTGAAAAAGTATGTTTGAAATAGTGAAAGAAGTTTTAAAATAAACATTTTTTTAGTTTTATGAACAAATTTAATTTAAATTATGTTTTATTTATTCATCTTTAATACAAATTGTAATATTTGCCCAAAGTGAAGTTGTTTTAATAATATGCGTAATACTAATTTTTCTAAACACTTTTACAAAATCAGTTGCTTTACGACGTGCTATATTTACGACTGCTTTTTTCAGCTTTGGATGATGGTTGGTCAATTGTATGCTTCTAAAGGTGATGTAGAAAGTGCCAGGAAAGCTTACGCAGAAGGAGTAATTTGTAGTTCTGTATCAGTTACTGATTTTGCACATCTGTTATTTGTTTAAGTTGAAACACTGTTCTGGTTGCATAGCGATGTGGATATTGGCGGCACAGTTTGAAGAAGAACAAGACTGCTTCATCAGAGCGAGAGCTCTTTTGGAAAAAGCACGATTGAAAAATCCGAAAAATCCATCATTATGGTTTGTTGTGAAATATAGTGAACTTATTTTGTTTTATTATTTTAAAATTTTTTCTTGTTGCCGAGCATTTTATTTAAATTTTGCATACGGTAGTTGTTTAGGGTAGTCTTGAGTTGAAACTCTTTTTATTGATGCAGGTTAGCAGCAATTCGTATCGAGCAACGTGGCGGATTTGGCGAAGCGGCGTTGAATTTATTAGCTCGTGCTCTCCAAGACTGTCCGAATGCTGGTCTCCTTTGGGCTGAAGCAATTCAAATTGAATCCAGACCAGCTCGGAAGTCAAAATCTGTTGACGCATTGAGAAAATGCGAACATGATCCCCATGTTTTGCTTGCTGTTTCTAAGTAAATAAACTGACAATGATATTTTTTTGATTTAATAATAAACTAAGTTCGTTAGAGTGATTTCATTTCTCTAATGATTTTTATTGCTTAGACTTTTTTGGTCAGAGAGAAAAGTGAATAAAGCGAGAGAATGGTTCAATCGTACAGTGAAAGTGGAACCAGATTTAGGTGATTCCTGGGCATATTATTACAAATTTGAACAAGTGCACGGAACTGAGGTGATTTCTGTTATATTTTAATATTATATATTTGTTTATTTTAACGGCAAAAATTGGAATATATGAATTTAGGAACAGCAGAATGATGTCCGTAGCAGATGCGTTCAAGCCGAACCGAGACATGGTGAGCTCTGGTGTAGCTATTCGAAAAATATTGCTAATTGGCGTTGCAGCGTAGGCGAAATTCTGGATAAGTTAGTGCAAAATTTACCCATTCCAAATTAATGCATATTTATGCTTGTTTATTGAAATTTGCAAAAATATTCGAAATTTATGTTGTAAAATTACAGCAAAACAATATGATTAGTTTTCTATTTTACATATCTATGTAAATTCACTATTATATTATATATATATATATATAAAGTTATATATAATATAAATAATGTATCTGTGATTATGCAACATAAGAAGAGTAATGTTGTGTATTATTGGAGGTAATGTATTGAAATAAAGATTTAAATATAATTTTGCTTTTAAAATTGAAGGTATCAACTTTTAATTGCAAAATTCAGTTTATATATTGCTACGTTATAATATTATCATATTCTAAAAAATGCCTTATGCTTTCAATTGAGAAGGTTTCTTCAATTCTTTCTATTTTTCAAATATATTATATTATATTATATTATGTATAGTAAATATTGTAAAAACCAACAGAAATCATTCAGCATGAAAGCATTCTGTCACTTTAAAACTGAAAAATAACCTTATAGCCAATAGTGGTAACGTCATACCTGAAAATCTTTTCTGATACAGAATTCACTTTTGTTTGTTTACCTAAAGGAATGTGCACGAAGGGAACTGAAATTAAAAATATCAGATATCAACTAACATATTTATTACAAAGTAACAAAATTAGACAAATTAAAAAATCCAACAAATTTGTGGCTGTGTTGCAGTACAGCTTTATAGATCCATTCAGATGAAGGAAATTAAAATTTACACGACCGTGTAAATTTATTTTTTTTCAGTTAGCGCCTGTCATTTGTCGATACTTATTCGAAATCAGTAATACGAAGGTGAGTATAATTTGTATGAACTGTATGTATAATCTTAACAGAGAAAAATACTTTGCAGTTATAAAGATTATGCAATTCCTGAATACTATGCACCATTGGATTGCTGAAAAAAGCAAAGTAAATGAAGTTATATATGTATGTATGTATATATTAAAAAGTTCAAATTTCCAATGTGCTGTACTTGCAAAGAAAACAAACTTTTCAATCTCGCATAAAATTTTGCATAAAGTTTATCATTAACAGGTGCGACCGCTGCTTTTCACTGTGTAGATCAAACATAACAGCATTTTTGCGAACTTTAATATACCATTATGGTGAATGTTTGCTGTTTGCGGTTTGAAGTTGAATGTTTAAGTGAAGTTACTTTCCATAGTTTTATATTCATATAACTTTAGAAAACTCAAAATTCGATGAATTTTTGAGATGAGCATGTCAGTATCTGATTGTATAACTCTAACTTAAGTCTTCAAGCGCCATGCTAGCTCAGTGCCACGCCATTCGAAAATATGAGCATTTATACGTCAGCAAACTAAGTTTATAATAATTTGATGTTACACTATGCCGACGGCAATCTGCTGAAAGCACTTTGAGCCATTCAAATTTAGGAACAGTTTCCTATGTACAAAGCTCTGTTTGAGTACGCTTATTATGTTAATATTTGCTAATGAAAAATGCTCTCTCTACTGCACTATGTAATTTGCTCAATACTTATAATTCGCTTATATAAATGCGTTGTAAATGTTATGCGGCTAATACGTTATATCGCAAACTTCTGGAAAACTGTACCGCCATATGACTGCTTCATGCCAACGTGCCTGTTGTGAGGTATGAATTTTTACATTTTTGTTTTTTCGGTTTCTTTTTTTCTTAGCATTCACTCCATAAACCATTTTCCCTTTTCCACTCTCCGCTTTTTTATCTTCGAGACGTAGTGACGTTCAGCACAGAAACGACAGTTTATTAAAGTAGAAGGTAACAAATTGTGATTACTTCAAGTGGTTGTCATTAGAACAGTGGTAACTTCAAAAACGCTTTCATTGTTGATGACCCATCTGATTTGTTCATTTTCAAACTATTAAACTTTTCTTACAACAGAGCCCAGACGAAAGCTTTAACAGTATTTATTATATTATTACCTGCATTGCATTGCGTTCTTGAAATTTGGAATTTACATGCCTGAAAATCTTTATTTCGTGAAATTTTATGCTGAATTTTGAATTTTTCATTGAACAAGTTTTCTCCTTTATCTTCATTGACATTATCACACACTGTCTGTTGAAAGGCTATAAGAAGTACCGCATTCTTATGTAAACGTGAGGTTTCATATTTTCTTCTTTCATTATCATTATGATCACAATACAAGTTATACTTTTTTGGTAATATCTCGAGAAATGCGCAATGAAGAAGAGCATAGATAAATTTGTATAAATTCTGAACATTTTCCTGACCCATTTAAACAGATATTAGTAATTTTCAGTTAAAAATATATTTCTCTAAAATTTCGAAATTTTTTGGGCTATGGACTAGGTTGGTTTGAGAAAAACGGCCGAAAATTTATTTTTAGAATTTGAACTTTCTATTGATTGGTAGGCATTAGAGGTGGAGAATGCAAGTGCTATGCAGGGTATCATCATAAACAGTTTACTAGATGGGGAATAAGTGGCCTCTAAATTTGGTACAGTGCCTACAGTAATACATAGAAGAATTGAACATCTGCAAATCTCTTACTGCGGACCATAAGCTTCCAATTAATGCACATAAAACACTTATCACCTCGATTGCATTCGTTTTTCATTAATGTATCTTCTGTTTGCAATATACTGAAGTGAATTTCTAAACATATTTATATTTATATATATATATATATAAACAACATTTTTATATACTTGCTGTTTAGTTTTATTTTTTTTTCTTTTCTACCACTGTTTGTAAAACATTGCGCTTTTTGCTACCTTTCATAGTAATTTTTTCGATTTTTGTGAATTCTGAAAGTATTTTTATCTGTAATGACATTTAGCAAGCAATCGACTTTTTGCTAGTTCTTTTTTGCATTCATATAAATGGAAAGTAAGAAATTAATCCATGACGTAAAAGTAAAACCTGTAGCGCACTTTTCCACATATAATGGACGATTTTTCAATTTTGAACCGTTTCCAAATCAAAGTGCTAACTTTGAAAGTACTTTCACAGTAGATGAAACATCTGATATATTCATTTTGAAAATATTAAACTTTTTTTACAACAAACTCTAAATGAAAAAAGAATACAAATTGAAATTTTATATGTGAAATAATGTGTAATGAACGCTTGATGTCTAGGTTATTTATTTGAGTTCATGTTAACGGATGTATATATGATTTCAGTCAAAACTAATCTGCATATTAATACTAACGGACATGTGTATAATTCATAATGTAAATAAAGACGTAACACTTTTGCCATTTAATAATGTCGCTTGCTGCGCTTATGCTACTGCGCTTAATCACGGGCGGAAAATTAGGTTCTTCCACTGCAGGCAAAGGAGCAAATAAGGAAATAGCGAGCAATCTGAATTTCTCATCAACTGTTAAATAAATATTCAATTTTACACATTTGAATTCATAAATTATAGAATCTTAAATTACATTTTTGTAGATGGTTCAAGTCTAATTTTTAAATGAAACGATTATTTGAGATGACGTAGAATTTATTTTTAGCATAAACTGCAGGCTCTTTTTGAAATGCATATGTAGAAAAGTGTATTGTGCATTTTTCGCGATTCTGACTCTAGAAAGTTTAATCATGAACGGTATTCTAAAGTGAACAGATACAGCAATCAAAAGCTTATCCTCTATAGCACTCACAAATGCAATGCAAAAAACATTAAAAGAACACTTGAATTCATCCAAAATTGCTGCTGACGCAAGGACTGTCCGGAGGACGTTATTGACTTTATTGAGGAAACGTGTTGCGAGCTTTAGCAAACATTTCCAACTTTAATCATTCAAACTGTAGTGTTTCTAAATATCAGATGCTTCAATCTGTAAAATGAATTTTGAAAAGTTCCATAATTTTGCTGTATTATGAAGAATGCTGCCACAACATTTTCGATCATTGAGAAAACCCGCAGAAATTGACAATATTGATAGGTTAAAGACCGCCTGATTAATAAACGCAGAGAATGAGTGAAGGAAAAGAATTCAATTTCTAATCATCATCATATCCTCCATTCTGGTACTTCTCTTTCCTTCTGTTTCATCTTCTTTTATTTCCAATCATTCCTGATAGACGATGTAAATTACCATCTTTTTGAGGGCTCCAAGAAGAACAGCAACTGATCTCATCTGTTGAAAATTCTCATCCACGATTTTTGCTGAACTTAGAGCGCACAGAAACGGTGGTTTGGGAGCAATCTATACCATTCATAAATGGTATCGACTGGAAACACTTCCTCGTCGACGTCATCAATGTCACTAATTCTTAGCAGCTTTTGAGGCTTCATCCATTTTTTCTGAAATACCAAAGTAGCCAAACACTCTTTAATTAATTGTTTTGAAAAGCGCGTAGGCAGCTGCCGCTGTGTTCCAGCGTTCTTCAGAATTAATTATCTTATCTTCGAGTTGTAAGTCTGCTTATGCGGACAGTTCTTTATTTAACAAGCTTAGGAAATATCACAGTAGATCAACAGAACCCAAAGTTTCGCTACTATCCGTAAAAGATTTGAATTCTAATAGTCCTTTTGTAGACTTATTCTAGAACCGTTCGATGATTGATCAATGTCCTTTCCAATTGGAAACTGCACGATAAACCGTAGAATGTCTTTCTGATTTCATTTGTTTCCTGATTTTTTATTATAATTCAACCCATCACACAATATCAACAAAAATAAATTTGTACTACATGAAAAAGAAGATATCTGATCCATTACGCTGCACATTTACTGATAAACATCAATGAATAAGAGTGCGGCAAAAAGGCCCAACGTAGGCATCCCTGTATCGGTGAAATAAATAGCTTCCAAAGGTCGAAGATTGTCTATATCAATTTACAAAACATTTTTTACATTTTTTAGTTTTAGACAATGCATTTTTCCTCATATTCTTAAATTCTCCTCTTTTTTCTATCTAACACAAACAAAAGTTGTTCCAAAACAAATTGCATTTTGAATACTACACTGAAAGTGGCAGGTTTTTATTAATTTATGTTTATATATGTTCCAACTTCGAACTGTTTCGATTTTCCAAAGTTATTAGTGTCACATATTCATTACTACCTGATTGTCACTACATATGCATTGCAAGTCTTTACGTTATTCAGAAAACAAACTTCCTAGAATAGAACCACGATTATAATCTTCATTATTCATTTAGCTTTTCATTGATGCTAAATATGTGGCTATTTCAATTGTTTTTCGCTATGTTAACAATGATCGAATACTGCATTGCAAAATGAGCACAAAGTGTAATAGGAGGCGATAAAATAAATTAGACATGCAATGAAATTGAACAAATTTACAATGCAGGACAAATTAATGGACTAATGCTTAATATTTATTCGAATTTGTCGAGGTATGCAACTATAAGTTCAGGAAAAACAATTCCGTTGTTCTCGAAAAGCGCGACAAATTATTAAATGCTTTATCAATAATTGCAAACAATATTCTACAAGATTTAAGTATGTAAATTTTCAATATTCCGCAATCGATGATTTTTTGAGAAATTTAACGAAAATACCGATTTGAAAATTTGACATTTATAGAAGAAAAAAACCGCTGCAACGAACGAAAATTGCATTTAAATGTAATAATTGTTATCTCTGAAGAATAATCAATCAATAATTTGCGTGATCAAAAATTATTAATTATTAAAGATTCTGTATGGAATAAACGACAATCAAGAGCAATTACTATTAAGATTAGCCACTTTTTTTCGTTGTAATCCTTCGCGGGAACGATGTAATTGTTTACAGACTGATATAATGTGCATTCCTATGCAACCGTGACGTTCCATATCTTTTTCTTTCATCACTATTATGATGACAATACAAGTTACACTTTTTGGCAATATCTAGAGACATACGCAATGAAGAAGAGCATGGATAAATTTGTATAAATTCTGAACATTTTCCGGACTCATGTAAACACATATTAGTAATTTTCAGTTAAAAATATATTTCTCGAAAATTTCGAAATTTCGTGGCCTACACACTTGGTTGGTTTGAGAAAAACGGCCGAAAATTTATTTTCAGAATTTGAACTTTCTCTTGATTTGTAGGCACTAGAGGTTGAGAGTGCAAGTGCTATGCAGGGTATCATCGTAAACAGTTTACTAGTTGGGGAATAAGTGGCCTCTAAATTTGGTACAGTGCCTACAGTAATACATAGAAGAATTGAACATCTGCAAATCTCTTACTGCGGACCATAAGCTTCCAATTAATGCACATAAAACACATATCACCTCGATCGCATTCGTTTTTCATTAATGTATCTTCCCTTAGCAATATGTTGAAGTGAATTTCTAAACATATTACTCTTAAAAGTTTATTAATACCTGCTTTTCCCATCGCAGGCCTCTGATCACTTTATTCTTAAAAACAAGCAATTTATGAAAAATCACCCCATCATTCGTTTCATAATTCATTTAGCTTCTTATTCATACCAAATGTGTTGGGATTTGATTTCATTTCGCTTTGTATCCACTGTTGTATACTACTCTGCATAATGAGCATGAAAAGGAATATCGGCGTTAAAAATTAAATGCCAATGGTATGAAATTATATAAATTCACAACTCAGGAGAAATTAATGGGCTAATGGTGGGTAATTATTCGAATTTGTCGACGTATTCAACTGTAAGTTTAGGAAAACCGATTCCGTGGTTCTCAGAAAGGACGAAAAATTATAAAATGCTTTGTTGATAATTGCAAATAATATTCTACCGGATTTAAGTATGTAAATTTTCAATATTCCGCAATCGATGATTTTTTGAGAATTTTAACGAAAATATCAGTTTGAAAATTTGACATTTATAGAAGAGAAAAACCGCTGTAACGCACGAAAATTGCATTTAAATGTAGTAATTTTTATCTCAGAAGCGTAATCTATCAAAAACTTGCGTGATCAAAAATTTTAATTATTAAAGAATCTGTACGGAATAAACGATAATCAAGAGCAATTTCCCTTAAGATTAGCCACTTTTTTTCGTTGTAATCCTTCGCGGGACCGATGTAATTCTTTACAGAGGGATACAATGTAGTAATTGTGACGTTTCATATCTTCTTCTTTCATTATGATTATGATCACAATACAAGTTATACTTTTTTGGCAATATCTCGAGAAATACGCAATGATGAAGAGCATAGATAAATTTGTATAACATTTTTCTGACTCATGTAAACACATATTAGTAATTTTCAGTTAAAAATATATTTTTCTAAAATTTCGAAATTTTTTGGGCTATGGACTTGGTTCATTTGAGAAAAACGGCGAACTGTTTTTTCAGAATTTCCACATTTTTCATAGATTGGCTTTTAGGTAAAGACATCTAGAGTTATGCACAGTTACAACGAAATAGTTTACTTGGTGGGGTATAAATAGCCTCTAAATTTGGTACAGCGCCTATTGTAATACATTGGAAAGTCGAACATCTTTAAATTTCTTTATACTGAATCATTACATCGAAATTCTTCTTATATATTATTTCTTCCTTTGAATGCATTGATTTTCTTAATAAATTATTTTCGTATAGCTGTCAGTTGAATTGAATTTCCCGACATATTGCTGTTAAAAATTCATTAATACTTGCTTTTCCTATCGTATCTCTCCGATCTCTTTGATTTCTTTAAAAACAAGCATTTCATGGAATATTTCTTCCATTATCGGTTTTATAATTCATTTAGCTTCTTAATGATACCAAAATGTGGGTATTTGATTCCATCTTCCCTTTGTATGCAATGTTGTATACGGCTCTGCATATTGTGCACGAAAAGTAATAAGCCCCGTTAGAAATTAAATGCTAATGCTACAAAATCAAATAAATGCACAATTGAGGACAGATGAATGTGCTACTGCTGAGTATTTATTCGAATTTGTCGAGGTATCCAAATGTAAATTCAGGAAAACCATTTCCGTGGTTCTCGAAAAGCGCTATAAATTATAAAATGGTTTTGTTGATACTTGCAAACAATATTGCACTAGTCATAAGTGTGGAAATTTTCAATATTCCACAAACGATAATTTTTTGAGAAATTTTACAGAATTGCTGGTTTCTGAATGTGACATTAATAGGACAGAAAATCTGCCATTTTATATAAATATTGCATTTCAATCTGATTATTTTGAATAATTCAGGTTCTTTGGAGAGTTTCAACAGAAACTGCACGGTAGTTGCGGAATAAATGCCCTTTGAATTTGGTACAAAGATTGCGGATAAATTTCGAGTCATTTCTCAATCGATTCTGATCGTTTCAATGTAATGCATGTCTTTTTCGGAGAAAAAGGGATTCAAAGACCATTATTTCATTTTTGAGGATCTAATTTATCATAATTGTCAGTCCATTTTTATTACTGTGATGAAAGTTGTTCCATAACAAAGTAAAATATAAATTAATTGTTCAATGCACGAAGTTTCGATAAATGTACCTATTTATAAATCTCAGTTCAAACCAGTTTTCTACGATGTTTCTCTTTAACATTTATTAATACATAATTGTAGTAAGGGATGCTTTATTTAACTTCGGTTAGTTAAAATAACTGTTATAGAATAGCCTGCGATGCATCATCTTTATTATTGAATTAGCTTCTCAATTATACCAAGCTTCTACCTATTTAAGTTGATTTCATTTCGTTGTCTGACACTGCTTTCATGTTGCATATCAAAGATTTTAATTGTTTTAATTCCTGAAAGCAGTTTATTGTAAATGGAATAAAAATGAATAAATAAACAAACGCAGACTGACAACAATGACAATGACAACAAACTAACAAACAGTTCATAATAAACTCATGTGCTTGTGCGTTTTATTTATAGGCATCTTTTCTGATGAAGAATTATAAGTTATTATAGTTCTATAAGATGCAACGAATTATTAAATACGTTCTTCATAACTGTAAAGAATATTGCGCAAGATAAAAGTACATAAATTTCTGGTAATATGCTCTCGCTGATTTCATGAGAAATATGACAAAACTTGTTCTTTGCACAGATGATATTTTATGAAGAAACAAAACGATTGTTGCAATATATTTTGTATAAAAAGTCACCTTTTTCAATGAATTGCACTTATTCTCCGTCACGAAACATGTTTTACAATATAGGTGTGCTGTAGAATGTTAAGAAAATTCAAGAACAATTCTTCATTCCATTCGCATTTTCAATTGCTGATAAAATTTGATTCTCGTTATAAAAATTGGGCAATATTGGTTACGCGTAATTTATGCATTCATAACTTTAAAGCTTAAAGTAAATTTTGCGTGTTGCAGTTCGATACACGCTGCACGCTTCATCAATTATTCTTTTTGAAATTCTACTTTAGATTATTCATTTAACGGTGTTCTTTTTGATGTTTTGCAGCTGGTATCTGCTCTTCCAGTTCTTCAATGTCAGATCAGTTTTGAAAATACAATATTCTTGTTCATGTAATCATTGCAAAGTATAAAAAGTAATGATAAAAAGTTTTCTTCCAATAATGTTGCCTTTCTGATAAAAATTTCCATTTTAGATTCAGTTGTTCTAACAAAATTTCTTGTTACCTTCTTGATTGGCATATTTTTTTATTTTAATATACAGCGTCTGATATCTATTTTGCTGTGTTATTTCCTATTAAAAGGAATCATCGTAAGCTGCTTTATCCGACGGCAACGATATAACAATAATGGGTTGCTGTAACTCAAATTAAAAGTGACAAACTTCGTTGTCCATTGCAGTTCAGGTACGATTGTAATTTTGAACTTGTTTAAGTTATGAATTACTGGGGATTAAATATTAACGCCATGTTTAATTAATTGGTCAGTGGGTGTTTGGTCAACGGTTAGTATAATCTGTAGTGCTGTTATAGCACTTCATTTTGCGGTATAAAGGCACGTGAGCTTTTCCAGGTCACCAAAGTAAGATTATGATAATTTGATGATGAATACTGCCGACGGCAATCTACTAAAAGCATTTTGTGCCATTCAAATCTGTACGCGATTTCCAATATAAAGCAGTGTTTATTCTTTAGTGCTTATTATATAATTATTGGCTGATCAGTAACGCTCTAACTACAGCCCTGGGTAATTTGCTTATTTCTGGTACTTCTCTTCAACCAATGCGTTATAAATATTGAACTGAATATGCCATAGGACCACGTGCAACATTTGGAAAATTTCACGGCTCTACACGTGATTCATGTCTCATCAGTAGCATGCCATCGGTCAGGTATGAAGTTTTACATATTTTCGTGGTTTTCCATACTTTTCTTTTTTCTTCTTCACATTCACATCTCTGCATGCACACTGCATAAAATATGGTCTGTTTTGAGAACTGTAATAGCAGTTCAATTGCATTTTATCTGGATTAATTGAAACATAACTTTAAATGACGTTCAAGAAACAAACGGCATTTTATTAATTACATGGCTGATGAAACATTTTGTTCATTGACTTTTGAATTTGTTAAAATTATAAATGACAACTCTGAATTTAAAGTTTGACAACGAAATTCTTAAACCTTTTTTATCAGATACTGAATAGCGAATGCTGCTGATCTTCAGTTTTTGCAGTCCGTACTGTGAATATCGCTATATGTAAGTGTAACAGTGCGAGTTATTTTTCTTAATTCGCTAGTGCTATCACATAATTTCTGATTCCATTCTGAAAATTAAAAATGAGTAGATAGCTGTCAAGCAGTCTGCGTACTTTGTAAGCGTGCGCAAACGAACAGATCAACCATCAGTGGAATACGAACCAGCGGACGTTTCCACTGCCGTTACTTATGAACTAATTTTCCTATTTATAAATAAAGCAAAATTTTATAATACCCATTTATTTATGTTTAATCTATTTGTATGAGTACTGAACAGTAAAAAAAGAAATATTTATTATAGTATTAATTGTATTCTAATTATTTTTAATTAATATCTAATTAACTGGCTAATTTGTGTCAGTTGCTTCACTGATACTTGGTGCCTGATACTTCACTGATACTTGGATACATTACAGTGATCGCTTCGGCAGTGTAAAGGACAGTTTGGTATGACTGGAAACCAGATGTGATCTAGCGAGGGCACCCTTACCTTTATTTCACCAAATTGTCAGAATGACCATCAATAATGCCCTGACATTGTTGAAACCTGAAAATTCTTTTGATGCCACTCTATCATAAAGAATGCTGGTGCATTTCATTGTTAACCATATTTAAATAAGTAGAACCATTTCCCCTCATGTTGGTAATATTGACAGGTTAAGGACAACGCCTGATTATTATGTGTGAAAGTTAAATTACAGAAAGTGGTTCACTTTCTAACAACCTTCCCATACTGCATCTCACATGTTCTCCTTCCTGCCATTTCCCTTTCCCACCCTTCCTGTCCCACCTGATGTACATTGTCAATCACTGCCTTTTGAATGGTTCCAGAAATAACAGACATCTCGATCATAGGCAGAAACGTCTCCATATCATCAGTTGTATTGAGAGTGGTCTGCTATGTTGACTTGGGCTTAATTTTGCAAAGCTTTTTTAGCGTTCAAGCATAGCTTAAATGTTGTCGACTGAGGGTATATTTGCTTTTGTATAGTATTGTAATTTAATAATGTATTTCAAATAACTTTTGTAATTGTTTTATAGTGACTAATTCTTGAGAATTTATTAAAAAGAACTTTTCATAGGTTAAACTGTAGAATATAATGACATTGCTAGTTGTGTAGCTCTAAAAGAATTTACATAAAGGTGTTGTAAAGTAAACTTTATTGATGATGAAATGCAAAGCTTATGATTAGAAAGTTGTTTACACAGAAACAGAATGGAAATTTGTTTGTTGGCAATAAATAATGTATTATGTTTTACAAATGTTTATGAAAACCGATTCCTTTTTATAACAAGAGCTTTATTTATGCTGTGCAATTGGTATCATCTCATCATTCTATCGAATTGCATATGAAGTGGCTATTCATTGTTTGTAATGCTTCAGGTAAACGGATGTTCATAAAATATTAAGTAATAAATTTGCATACTAATGAAATTTCGCACAATATGAGATGTGTAAATAGAAACGTAATAACCTACGTCATTTATTATACTTGTTCACTTTTCTTATAGCGCTACACTGTTATTGATGAAAATTAATATGTTCTATGTGAGGTGTAGTGGATTGCTTTATTTGCATTATTTACTTATTACTGCACACTATTTAGGAGTAGTACGTTCTTCATTATATTGCTATGTCAGTAGATGGCACGTGGTCAACTATAATTCCGCTCTTCTATCCAATGTGTAAATTATAAATAAGCGGTAAGTTACATTATACATTTTGGTGCGGGAATTGTATTGTATTGTATTGAATTTGGTGCATGACTTTATAAATGTGGTGAATAGAAACTAACGTGTCATTATATTTTTGCATTAGTCTTGTTATTCCTAACGTTTAGATACTCCTTTCAGGTGCTGAAAACAAATAAGTATGAATTTCTGTTTTTTAATGAGTGATTATTCTAATTCAGTTCACATTCAAACTTTGAAACGGATTCACATTAATCCACATGAACCAGCAAGATTATAAAAAATGTTGAAGGCAGCTATTTCAAGATTCTGGAAAAGTGAACGACAAATGCAAGTACAGAGAAAACTGATTTCAATATTCTTGTGTGATTATATAACATTATGATTGTAGGATACCATTACCATTTGCAGCACGTCAAGATGGTTTGTCACATTTTCTAGATAACTTGAAATTTCAACTTTAATAACATGACTTGTCACTTCTCTTCATTTGTACATGACAAGAGTAAGTAATGCTCTCATCTAACTTGTATTACGTACTATGTGTAAGAAGTGACAACGCTTTTCATAGTTTTCATTGCATCACGTTTACAGATTTTCATATAATTTCAGTAAAATCGATTTGCATACTAATGAAATTTCAAGTAATATGAGATGTGTAATTAAAAGCCTAAAATAACACATCATTTCATGTTCTTATACTGTTAATAATACTTTATACACTACGCAATTAATGATGGAAAATTAGGTCATATCACCTGAGGCATAGTGGCTTGCTTATTTGCATAATTTACTTAGTTCTATACAATTTCTGAGTGCTGCGTTTATATTTAGTTTCATTTTCATGTCAGCGGTGATGCACACGTTCAACTGTTATGTTGCTCTTCAATAACATCTATGAATAAGCGGTAAGTTGCATTTGACATTTGTGATGCGGCTGTTGCATGCATGTCATCAGCATGACTATACGGGTATGGCGTATGGAAAGTATTGGGTGTCTTCATTAATGTTCCTTCTGCTAACTTTCAGTTACTTAACAGATACTGAAGCTAAGAAAGTATAAATTTGTGCTTTTTATTTTTAGATAACTATATTAATTCCGCTTTAAGTTTTCTATTCATTTGAAAATGTACGGTACAAATGCGTGTGTTGGAATTGAAATAGGCCTCGCAAGTAGTACAAAGGTTGCTAAGAACTCATTGTTCATGATAGTTATGGATTACATTATGAATAACGTTGAAGTCCCTACCAATGCAGCGTCGTGGTAGTTCAAGTTGCCGTAAAGTTGTTACTCAGCTGTCGTTTTTTTCGTTTTTTTATTTCTACGTCTTTTAGGTGATGTTTCATTTCTGGATAATTTAATATGAATTAGTGTTGAAAATGATGATCATACGTTAATTGTTGATTACATTGCTATTATTGTGACAGCTGAAACTGGCATTAAAGCGTGCCCAGCAGTTCCGGCGTGCTTTCACAAAGATTACCAAGTAAAGACCCCTGTACTAATTTTGTTCATGATGCATCGTTGCTTAACGATTGTTCAGCAACGATTCAGTGGAATCGCGTCCGGCGAGTTAAACACGGCGGTCATCAATTCCATCACAGCATAGAACTCCATGCGCCCGTGGGCGTCCTCCAGTCTCATGGTCAGTCGCTCAGATTTTGCGCTTATCGCCTGGTAGCGGATAGGGAAGATGTAGCGGAAGGGAAAACGTTCAGGCCGACTACGTTGTTGGTGCACCCTAGCAGATCAGGAGACTACGACTGGAAAACGCTGGAGTCAACGGACGTTCAGCCAACTCAACTATTTAAAGGCATTCCAGCTACACATTTTGGGTCGCTGCTATCTTCAATGGCTTTGAAATTGTAGCTGAGGGCTAAAGAGTCAAAAACCAATCGCTGTGCTGACTGGGAGCAGGCAGTGAATGCACCACGCTGGCTAATGCTCACGTTGGTCACGACCTGATGGTCACGTTAAACCAGGACGTACGAACGTTGGTTAGTGGGGAACGCAGAGACCAGCGGCAAGGATTCGACTTTTGTATGCCATTGCCGGCACCAGAAGATTCCGCCGTCTGAGTTCAGGCAGAAGAGCTACCGGAATTGCGGCTGCAACCTTGCCTCGATTAGCCAGCCACATCCACTCCCACAACGGGCAGCTGAGGTAAATGATCGCCATAGTTGTCAGGTAAGTCTGACAGCTACAAACGATTCAGTCGAAACGGCTCATGGGAACGCCAGTGGTAAAGGTAAGTACTTTTACAAACTGTATTTAGTTTTAGGATGATGAACAGACGTCCCTGGATCGACAACCATCCCACAAAGGTGAACCGTTTTGATAGATGTGGCTGTAGTTGTCAAATATCTGACAGCTACAAGCACCTAAAAAGGTAAGTACATGTATGCGATGTAGATCTGTATCGTCGCAGGGATTTGCCGCTGCTGAGTAAAGGTAGGTAGATTTCTGGGATGCGTTTATCTAATGGTGTACGTAATAACTATGTAACTTCATGTTTAGGGAGATTACTTTGAACCAGAGAAATTCAGAAATGCTGCAGATGGCTTTTGCTCGTCCGTGGATTGCTGACACAACGGTAAACCATTTTCAGGGACGAAGATAGCAGGGATTTCACGTCAGAGCGCAGAAATAGGCAGAGGGAAGGTAGATTTCTTGGATGCGTTTAACTTATTTCCATGCTGATTATTTTGATCCTGAATAAAGTTATTGCAAATTTGCCCTCAGGAAAGATTTATGCAAATTTTTAGTCCCCTGGAGGTAATATGCAAATTTTTATATGCCCTAAGGCTACGCCTCTGGCTATGCCTCAGGCAATTTTTCAAAAATTTCGAAAATTTTAAAATATAGCCCCAGGCTTTGCCCTCAGGCTACGCCCCAGGGCAAATAAAAATTTGCATATTGCCTCAGGCGATGCCTCAGGCGTTTTATTGCACCATATTTGCCCTCAGGTAAGATTTATGCAAATTTTTAATCCCCTGGGGGTAATATGCAAATTTTTTATGCCCGAAGGCTACGCCTCAGGCTATGCCTCAGGCAATTTTTCGAAAATTTTGAAATTTTTAAAATATAGCCCCAGGCTTTGCCCTCAGGCTATGCCCCAGGGCAATTAAAAATTTGCATATTCTCCCCAGGCTATGCCCATGGGTGAAAGCATTTAGACTCTGGCTATGCGTTGTCAATCCTTTGTAACATTTTACGCTGCCCATGAAGGATCAAAATTCAACTTGAAACTTACCTGATGCATTTCCAGTGCGGAAAGTTTAGATGAATGGGCTTTATGCATTCTGAATGAATCTCCAACCAGAATGCATAAACTCCATCCATCTATAGAACTTACCTGAACCAATGAAAGCAACCTGACCCAATGAAACCCTGGCGAATAGATGAACCTGAAATGAAAACTGAAATATTTACGTATAAAAACCTGAAATGTAATAAAAAATTAAACTGCAAATTGAACTGGTAAAATAAAATGATCCAAGCGAGCAGTCACGGTGGCAGTATGAAACTCCTTAGAAGCATGAACTGATTGTATCCATTGCTGTCTTGAAATTTGAATCAAACTATAAAATGCATAACTCTGAAAGGGCCTATGAACGGCTGACACTGCAGCTCACCACGCTGCGTGGGCGTCCTGACGGGTAACGTGTTCCGCCATTTGAAGCATTGCCCACCTTCTGACAGAGAAGACCAACGGGTGGGTGTCTCCGTCGTTCTAACCGGTCGCCGATTCGTGTCGAATTCCGGGAGTTATCACAGGCTATGTTCCACGAGAACCTTCATTGGGAGCGGGATACCTTTGGGAGACGTCGCCAACCGTTTTTCAAGATGTCATCGTTCCAAGTCCCTAGATGCCAACCGACAATGGCATCGTACGTCACAGAGTATCCTTGCAGCCGGAACGCAGGGATCTCCTTTTCATTGTGCCCATAGATCCGGGCGTCAACGAAGGCGATAACAGTATTTTCAAACGCAACTGCAACAATTATGATATCCATATCTGAGACCTTACCTGAAAAGACTTGGCAATCGAATAAAACGTTTTCTTCAATGGAATAGGGAATTGCAATTGTTTCCCTTTCACGAGGAATTCCCAGTAAGCGTGAGTCATTAGCTCGCGTTGATTACGTCCCTGCCCTTTGTACACACCACAATCTGCGAAATAATTGTTAAGAAACAGCCATATTATAAAAAACAATTGAAGACGAATAACAGTGCATCTCTTGCTTCATATGCTCATAGTAATTTGTAACTTATTAGATGGTTGGCATTTGATGCTGTCTCGAAAAAACCTTTCGTTTTCAACGTACGTCAGCATATTGCTTCCTCATCTTAACAGTTACGTATTAACTCATTCAAGTCATTATTCTTACTTTTTGGTAAGCAAACCACATTCTGAGCTGTGTGGAACGTCTTCAGACCGAATTCAACCAACATAGGAGCCATCAGTACGGATTTCATACGTCTTCGATAGTATTGACGTAATCGATTGCTATCAAGAACAAAATACGTACTGATTTTTTCCATATCACTTCTCGAACCCATTCACGACAACTCAATCTACTACGGTAGCAAGAAATACTCAGAAACCAAAACTGATTGTATTAGCATAATGAATGAACAATAATTTTAGCACATACCATGTGTGATACCACATTTAAAACGCACTGACGCTAATTCAAACTGCAACAGTGGCATGATAACGAATCTAATTCATTGCTTTCAAAATCAATATGAGCTTCCATTATCACCGAGCAGCATCACCAAGAACTGAATATTTTGCAATTGCGTTGACATAATGTGCCTCAATTGCAACAAATATAAATCATTACTTACTATTCGTGATCAGTAAAACTACACCGAGAAGACGACGAACCCCAATATGCCAGCTTTAACTAACGCGGTTCATCAACGGGTGAGACTTTGTATTTCTTTGATAGTAAGCATGTAATCCATTGCTATTATTATAAATTATTATGAATAAAACATGCACTTACTGAACTCTGTGATGCAACATTTGGAATGTACTGATGACAACTCAACGTACCAGCGTGTCCAGAGACATAGTAACCACTAATAAAACTGATCAGTTGTTAACGTAATCCATTGCTATCAAGAAAATATTCATTAATTAATTATTAATTTTTGTCATATCCTGTTTTCAACACATTTATGCTAACTCGAACGAACATAGTAGCAGGAGGTATAGGGTAATCAAAACTGCTTGATTGCTCTGACGTATCTTAGGAAAAAACGAAAACCACAAAGGTACTTACTTCTGACACACTACACAGGTGAGGTAGACCGTATGGATTAGAACTCAACAAGGAGATAAACTAAAAATGTTAAATAAGCTAAACAAATAAAACATTAAATTAGGAAATGAATAGAATATGAAAATTATAGATGCACTGTTATTCGTCTCCAATTACTTTTTATAATATGGCTGTTTCTTATAAGCTTCTATACAAATTGTATTGTATGAAAATTGCAATGGAGTCATAAACACAACAGTAACATTACTCCATTACTTACTTGTTGGACACATATGAAGAAACGTGACCAGTCAGATAATAAAATGTTCACATTCACAACCATTTCATGTTGCTGCTCCATATTGATTGATGCAAATAGGAAATGTTCTTAATACTAAAACTGAATCAAATTAATATCTGAATATAAAAAAGAACATCCTCAAATTCAGCATCTGGTTTGAGTATCTGAAAATTAGCAACAGAAATATAGATAGAGATATCCCCATTAGTTTGCGTTCACCTTATTTGTAAAGTCATGCAAATAACATGCGTAGAGTACCCGCATCACAATACTGAATGTAACTTACTTCTTATTTGTGGCGAACATAAAAGAGCGGAATTATAGTTGACCACGTAACGCCTGTTGACATTGCACTGAATGGAACAACTAAATACGAACGAAGTAATCTGCAATGGTTTTCAATAAGTAAATTATGCAAATAATATAGACTACTATGCCCCAGGGAAAGCAACCTAATTCTCCTTCAGCTATAGCGCAGTGATATAATTATCAAGAACATGCTGAATACATAATGTTATAACGTTTTTATTTACACACCTTATATTATGTGGAATTTCATTACTATGCAAATTTATTTCACTAACATTACATGAAAATCCGTTAACTTGTAGCAGTGAGAATTAACAAAACATCACGGAAAAGACTACTATTATTTTGAATTCATACAAGTAGTACGTAAACTTATCGAAATAATAGTGACATTATAGCACTGCTTACTTTTTTCCATCAGTGAAGGAAAGGGAGCAGTCAGTCAGCAGTTACGTAGGGCAGCTTATATTAGCTCTAAAAAATTATATTTCAAAAATAATGTTCGAACATAAAACATTAAGAGGAACCTATCTATGATAATACTTACATGATGACTTAATATCGACGCCACAGTTGGGATTAAAGTGATACGGTGCAGATGATGCCGCTAACTTACAATCCTATTATTATAGAATCTTATAAAAATTAATAAACTGAGCCTTCTGTGTATTTGAAATTGCTGTTCAATTTCATCTTTTCAAAACCAAAAAATAAACATTACTTCATAAAAACTATATCCAAATCTTTATGCTGGATTGCTATCTTCTTGATTACTTTCTGCAATGCAATTGCTTTACATTGCTCGATATGAATATAGAAATCTGTAAATTCTAAAACTCTGTGAATTACATTAGTGCAAATACCTCAAAATAAATTGCACAAATACGTACTTGTCCACATGCAGCATTTAGTGAGAGCAACTGAAAATTAGGAATAGTAATTTTAATGGATATGAACATTTGCAACGTCATGCAAAGGGCAAGCATGCAATTCCCCCATCACAATATCGAATGTAACTAACTGCTCATTCAAAGATAACAGTGAAGAGCGGAATTATAGTTGACCACATGCATTCCGGATGCATGGCAATGAACTGAGTAACTAAATATGAAGGGAGTGCTCTGAAGCAGAGGGCAATAAGTAAATAATGCAAATGAACATACCACTGCCTCAGGTGAAACAACCTAATTTTTAGTCCGTAATAGCGTAGTGTTAAGTTCAGCAAACAACTATATTAAATGACGACTGTTATTACGTTTTTACTCACACATCTCATATTATATGAAATCTCATCATTATGCAAATTTATTTCACTAAAATTCGATGAAAATCCGTTAACAGAAGCATCGGAAATTACAAATTATAATTTCAAATAAAATTGCGTTAACCGAGCTTATCTACTTGAAAATATGATGACAGCTATCTATTACATAGCATAAAAAATATTTTTGTTATGAAAAAGAATCCAGATATAATAAATTGCTTTCACTAGAAGAGGAACGAAGTACATAGTAAATTTTCATTTATAATTAATTTAGGTAGAAGTGGAAAAGTTTTATGGTTTTATGGTTCCAAACGAGCAATCTATAGCTGCTGTTACAGTTGAAAACATTTATAATTGCAGCTGATAAAATTAAAAGTAATGCAGAATTTGAATAAAAAAATGAATGATGTAGCAAACTACACAGTTTTGAAAACAATAAAGCTTTATCTTGATGTAAAATAAAAACATAATAAAGCGAAATGATTCCCTCAATTGAGTTAATTGCATAAGAATTTGCTAATTTAATCCAGTTAATGGATAAATCAGATAAATTATGATCAGAACGCAATTTGTTTCTAAAGATGGAAAGATACTTCCTACTAAAAAATTTTTCTAAAGTTCTGGTATTTGCTGCTGATATCTCTCTTTTCTATGTGAACAAATCACCGTCGATAATACTTCAGAAAAATGTTATGATTATCCCAAGCCACAATGGAAGACCGATCTCCATGAATCTAAAAAAATGGGAGGGAGTGATGGGGCGGGGGGGGTTAGGTGGGGAATTTTCTACAGATTACCACGATCCCTGTTCTTCCTGAAGCGGTCAATAGTTCAATGGGAGATGCCATCTGTCAAGAGGGACAGGTCAGGAATTAGTAGGGTATCTGTGAATTAGCAGGATTAGCAGGGTAGGAGGGAGAATTAGCAGGATGGAAGAAATAAATGTTGTTAGAAATTGCATCCACCGCACATGATAATCTGGCGTTGTCTGTGACTTATTAATGTTGGCACCTGTGGAGGTGAGGGTATTTTCTAAATGATGGGAAAGAATTTTCACGTGTCAGCTGATTAATTGCAGCTGATAAAATTAAAAGTAATGCAGAATTAGAAATAATGAAAAATGAATGATTTAGCAAACCACACAATTTTAAAAACAATAAAGCTTTATGTTGATGCAAAATAAAAATATAATAAAGCGAAATGATTCTTTCAATTGAGTTAATTACATAATTAGAATCTGACAATTTAATTATGCTAAATGACAAATCAATGATCGATTATGATCAAAACGTAATTTTTTACTAAAGATGGACAGGAAACTTTCTACATGAAATTATGGTAATTCTTGATATTCCCGTTTTTCATGAGAATGTACACCGATCGATAATAGTTTGGAATTATTTTATACTTTATCCAATGTAATTAGAATAGGGATTTATCCAATGATTTATACTTTATCGTATGTAACTAGAATTATTTTATACTTTATCCATTCAACTAGAATTGGGAGGCCGTTGATGAATTTTCTGTAGATTAGCGTGATCTTCATTGTCCTTAAATCCTATAATAGTTCAGCGTTAGACATCGTTTGCGGGTGAGAAAAGGTGGGGAAGGAATAGAAAAAGGCATAAGGAAGAATTAGCAGGATGAAGGAAGTAAAGATAGTGAAGGATAAAGAAAAGTGTGTCGCTTTTCTTCAAATGAATGAACCGTTCGCTTTCAATCTGTGGAGAGGCATTTTCTCAGTAATGGGAAACAATTACATTGTTGTGCCTCAGGGTTCTTGGTAATACATTGACATCATAGGACTTTCCGGATTCATTTTGAAAGATGGATGGAACGTCAGTCAGTGCCATTCTGACAGTTTTTTAGGTGAACGGTGGAAGTGGATGCTTCAGCACAAAACAGTTTTACACTGTGAACCAGAAACAGCCCTATGCAGCAAGTGATTAGTGCTGAGTTTGAGAGGATATGATGGAGTAAACAGTAAACATTTCAGAGATCATCATATAAAATGGGGAGTAGATCACGTTTTGTCAATGCAGATTTGCAATTCAGATTCATTCCTCAATTGAAAATAATCTTTTGCATGTCAAATTCCTGCATTTTAGAAAATTCTATACGATTCTATACGATAAATCTGTCTTTGTACAGTGATTCAGAATGACGCAAAATTGAGAATAATTTCCGTTAAATCGAACGATTTCTTCTATATATATTATATATGCATTTTATTTCATGATTGCACTGTAGTTAATGCTAAAAATAAATTCTGCATGCACTCTTTGGTAATGCATTTTATTCAAATCGTTCCCTAGAAACATTTACAAAAATGCCGTTAAAAAGCCACTTTAATTGGTAAATGTAAACTTGTGAAATTGCATATTTACATTTGTTGGGAAATACTACTTGTACAAATTTGCGCAAATGTGATTTGTATTATGTTTTCATTTAAGGTTTGTTGTACAACAGTTTTATTTAATTTCAAAATGAATATTGAGTTATGAATTTATATGAAAAAAATTTTAATGAAACTATAACGAAAAGCAAAGTACACTGAATGAATGTCATAAGACGCTGCTGTAAGCCACCTCGGTGAAGCAAACGGACTCGCAATTATTGATAACGAAAGCGCCTCAAAAAAAGTCATTTGCATAACTGAAAAACAACCCTCACGCAGCGTTGCTTCACCTAGTCTAAATTCACTAAAACTCATCGCGGAGTCGTGTTTGAAAAAACAATTTCAGTTTTACAATTCCATACTGAGACATGATAATCTTAAATATTAAAAAATGACTACATACTAAAAATTATTGCCAATATACCGTTCAAGAACTCAAACGTGGATTTTCAGAAAAATTACAGATGCTGTATTTATTCTCAAATACATATTATTGACTTAAATTACTAATTTACTACATACTCAACATCTATTTTCATCCATATCTTAAAATAATAACGATAAAACTGAAAAAAATTCCACTTACCAAAATAAGCGCCTTTTTACGTTGAAGCCCATGCTTTTTTGTACAGTTCAGAATTCCAAACAATAAAATTAAAATAAATAAAGGACAAAAACATTTGCTCGTTGCTTATCCGTCTTTCCAGTGAAAACGTCTTGCTGTTCATACACTGCACACTGTACACCAACAACCACTGCTACTAACGCCACGCAAGCGAACGCATAGCACGATAATAAAAAGTTGCATGCAATTTCTGGTAAACAAGTGCCATCCATGCCTGCAAACAAAATTTTCACGAACGTTAATCTGATATCACCCCAACGGCAATATATTAAATATAATTTTACATTATTAACGAATGTATACTTTTCGACTAATAGATGTAATTGAAATGCTCAAATAATAGAAATCAAATGAAATTACTAAAACTGAAGATCAAGTGAAATTATTTCATCAGTGCTATGCGTCGTCTCGATAACATGCAAATTTTTATGCGCTGCCTTGCTTTTATACGCTGCGTGTTTCACCTAGTCTAACTGTACTAAAGCTCAAAAAAATATTTAATTATATCAATAAGATACACATACAAAAAATCAATTTGAATAACCATCAAACAATTAAAGATATGAAACTTACCAAAATAATCCTCTTCTCAGTCACGACCTCTATCTTCATTTTTTTGTGCAGCTTTATAAATCATGATAAACGATTTTCATAAAATAAAAATAATGTACACAAAAAGCAACATATATATCTATCTGATGGATGCTTGTCCAGATTTAGTTTGGATGCGCCGTACTGTTCACTCTCTGCGAAACCGTCATTCCGTAATTATTGAAAATAAAGCACACAGTGAGCACACTATCTACGATTACTGTATACCACGTCAATAATTGCAAAAAAATAATATAAGCAATTTAGGAAAAGTTAATTTGCATAATTGAAAACAACCCTTACACAACGTTATTTAACCTAACCTAACCGCATTAAAGCTCAACGTCGAATAACATTTTTCTGAAAATAATTTTCAACCTCATCTACGCAATGTGATACTAAACAAATGAAACTGAAATGGCCATAAATGTCAAACTTTAAAACATTTTACATTTATTAATTTGTTCCTTTTCAACAAATATAGATAAAGTTTGCCTTTGTTTGAAAATATTCTTCACGCACAGAACTGTACAATTGAACTTCAGACCATGTTTCAACATTAATATTTCAATACTTCAAATACATTTATATATAAGAAGAAATTACATTTATTCAATTGCACAGCAGCGCACTATTACAGCAGCAATCAAGAAGTTACGTAGCCAGGAAAACATTCTTTTGCCATGCTTTATCATGATCACATTCTGATTTTTCAGATCAGAATTATATCGGAGGATCGTTTTTAATTCAGCAAAATTTTCACATCGTCTTTTTCCTAAAAAATGAAACATCTAGAATGAAATAAAATACTTCAAAAATTTGTTTTAAGTTTCTTCTATATCAATGTCTATATATATATATATATATATTTGTGCATTTAATAGATGCAAAAGAAAATAACAATAAACACCACTGCAAGAATAAATGTAATAAATCTTATTACAGATAAATACATGAATTAACCCTTGAAATAACTGTTTCAAAATTATCATAATTATACAATACAAATTTATGCAGTAAACGAGGTACCTGACCAGTCCTTTTCATTCAAATAATCATCGACATCTTTAATTATATTGATTTTATTTGACTGTTGAATTGATCAATTGTTCTATTGATCAAATCACATTCGCCAGATTTGAAACGCATCATTGCTAAAACAGTTTTCAACAACTACAAAACAAGACAATAGAAACGATAAATTTAAATTACAGTTCGATTCAACAAAATAAACAATTGATTAGCATGTTGTGCGCATGCCTCATCATTAGTTACCAATGCGTTGAATAATGAACATAAACAGTTAGAAAGAAAAACCAACAGAATAACAATAACTTGAACATATGCAAATATGCGCCTAACTGAACGCTTAATCATCATTATAGTAGAGTAGCAACAGTTGCACAATGTAAAATAACGAGTAGCAAAATGAAAAACCACAACAATGAAAGCGTGCAGAATTGCGTGAAAAATTTCTTTGATTTTAAGTTTGATTATTTTTGCCGTTTCAAATCCCCTTCGAACTGATTATCCCTATGCTGGATTTGTTAGCAGCAGCAGTTTGGCGCAACAGCAGACAGTGTATCAGTTTGCGAAATTCGCCCATTCGACAGTACAACAAAATGAAATGCAATATCCCATCAAAGAAGGCAATGATCGCGTACCGGGTGGTCAGAATGGACTGGGTGAGATCGGATATGCTCAGAGCGAAATTGACCACCACGTTGCCAACCACGGTAGTTATGCAAAACGTGCCAACACACATGAACAGAGTGACGATCAGTTTCACGTTCATCCGTTGCCTGCTTTGGGATATGTTGTCGCCAAGTCGTTCAACAGAACGCATCTTGAAACGGATCCACACCATCAGAAACAGATATACCACCAAGGTGATGGAAAGCAGCAGATTGATTTGCATTTGAGATTTGATGAAATAGCTTCTATCGAATATGGTCACGTAGGAGCAAAAGAGCAATGGCTGATCAGAAGTGTGAAAATAGCCGACAATTTCCATAATGACGCAGTGGAAAAAGATCAGAAGCATGATCGTGGTGGTGAGTTTGCGTTTGAAAACGTGGACGTAAAATTTCGGCGCCACCACGGCCAAACAACGATCCAAACCCGTGAATAAGCTGACGTCGGTCAGAAAGCGCAACGAGAAGTCCAAAACAAGAAACTGAAGGAAGCATTCTTGCTGAGTGAGAAACCGCAGCCCGGCTCCGTGGATCCGGTACAAATCAAAGATGCCAGTGATCAAAAGGCCGGCACCGAAAATACAGTAAGTGAAACAGATCAAACGGATGAGCAGGAACACTTTTTGCTTCCGAGCAACTTTTGGCAAAAGCATCGCCAGCAAAGCGCCGGCATTCAACAACAACGTCAACAAGCCGACCACCACCCCGAAATACGGCATTATTTTCATCTCCTTGCCGACACTGTTTCGCATCACTTCAACTTCCTCAAACGTCGAGGCGTTAGCGAAAAACATTTTCAATTTTAAGCAAATTTTATTTTGTTTTCTTTTTTATTTTTATTTCGCTTGAAAATTTCTAAATCAAAAAAAAACGCGTCAAACTCAATTTCAAACTCACAATATACTAATTATTGAAATTTTAAATTATTCAAATATTAAAAGTAATAAAATGCTGAAAATGAAAATTTTCAACATTTTTCAATAAAATGACAACGGCAATCTTACTGGAAAATATGAAAAGTGTACAAATTCAACTTTTCAACACTGTTCTGAGCAAGCTCATCCATCTTCTTCACCGTGACACTGTTGAGCATGAAAATTATCCAAGCTTTAAAAATCTACTGCTCGTAGAAAAAATAAAATAAAATAAATTTTCATATGTATCATCTTTGAAAACACGTGAAGTGTAAAAATGAATAATGACGCAACTTCTGCATGGTTCATTGGCGCAATTTCGCTAATTGCTTGCTAGTCACGGGGTGTAGCAAAACATAAATTCCGTATGGAAAATGTTTATAGTCGGAAAGATGATTTTCTTTATAAAAAATCAATAAAAAACGAACCGTCTGACATTGAATAAATAGCAAATTGATTCTACTAAAAGTAAAAAAAAGAACAAGCATTTCACAATTCGATTTCATATTCTTCAAGTTCATACAATTTTTCTGCAAAAAGTAAATCTCAATAATTTCAATTGAATTCATAATTATCAGAAAATAAAATTACAAATTATTAATATAATTTTACAAAACTCAACTGGTGAAAAACTTTTTCACGAGCTAATCAAACTAATGTATAAAATTAAAAAATATTTTTTCAGTGCAACTTTATAGAGTTAATTTATTTTCAACAGTTACTTCGATTGCACCACTGAAGTACCTTAATCAATTTTTTAATTATTCTTCTAAAAAAAGCGAAAAATTGAAAAATAAAAAAATGCATTCCTACCAATTATCCCAATTATCATGGAAATTTTAAATGCAATAAATCATTCACAATTTTAACTAGTTTATATTTCATTTATGCAATCTACAAATGCTGCCCAATCAAAGGATACATATGAAAAGTACATAAAGACAAAAATTGAACAATTGCGAAGTGAAAAAATAGATAAATTCTGCCAACATTTTCAACATCAAGCCTATAAACGTACAAAATCTCAAATTACAGTAAACACGGTTGAACTTAAACATCAAATCACAAAAATTACCGTTTCATAAATTTATAAAACATTACAGACCTGAATTGAGTTTTGCTATTGGGGGAAATTCAGAGTAAATATTTTGTATGAAAGTTTAACATTTTACAGTATACAATTCGATCGCTCGTTCAGCAATAACTGATCGCCTTTGTTAATATAAGAAAATAATTGTCCATATTTCGGTGGTATTTTTAAATGACGAAAATAAAATGTTGCAATTAAAACAACTGTCAAGTGAATAATGCTCGGCTTTGCGGAAAGTGACAGTGAGGATGAGCTGCCGTCTGGCTGGGAAGAGCGAACCACGTTGGATAACCGAGTCTATTATGTCAAGTATAGTGAGGAAGATGAAATGTGCAGCATGTAAAAAATTTTATTTCTTCCCATTCAGCCATTTTGAAAAGTCAGTGCAGTGGAATCATCCACGTACAGACCGCAGGAAAACTGTTCCAGCAGAATTACCGAAAAATTGGAAACGTGTAGTGGATGAAGAGAATAAAATATTATATGAAAAGTAATAATGTTATCATGGTAGTTAGTCATGCTTCAATCGCCTAACCATGGTAATAATTTCAGCCAAGTGACTGGATTTAAAACTTATGCTGATCCGAGACTGGCTGCCGCATTCGAAGAAACTGGTGAAGAAGAAGAAGAACAATTACCAAGACAACGTTTTGATGCTCGAACAAAAGCGCTCCAAGTTTTGCATGGAATAGATCTGAGCAACAAGACAGTAATGATTACAGGGGGAACTTCGGGAATTGGTGAATGTTCTTTTTCTCTTTCAATGAATTCAATCAGCAAGTTAAATTCGATCATTTTCTTCAAGGTTTGGAAGTTGTAAAAGCAATGTTATTTCACGGAGCAAATGTCATTATTGCATGCCGAAACATTAGCAGAGCAAGAGATACTGTAGCAAAATTGCACACTGACAGAGTAAATCAGTAATTTGTGAACTTGGTTATTTTTCCCATTTCCCCCAAATACATAATTCTTCAGAGATGCGTTAAAGTGGAATTTATTCATTGCGATTTAGCTTCTATGAGCAGTGTTCGACGATGTGCAGAAACATTCCTAGCCAGTAACTGGTAAGAAAAAGCTTCACAGTGCATATAAAAAAATTCAAAACAAATACTTTTTTGTACATACATTCAATGTATTGTACTATTTAAATTTAGGAAGTTAAATGTACTGATTCTCAACGCTGCTACACTAGAATATTCATATTCGGTTACAGAAGATGGCCTCGAACGCACATTCAGTGTGAATTACTTGGGGCAGTTTTATTTAACTACTTTCCTTTTGAAGAAGCTACAGAATTCAACGCCAGCAAGAATTGTAATTACAACTGGAGAAAGTCATCGTTTGTACGCACTGTAAACTAATTACACATTACCTTACAGTAATAATGTGTGAAGATTTAGCGCGAATTATCATAATCTGGACGAGGACGAACTCATTTCTCGAATAACATTAACACCAGAGAACAAAGATTCATACAGTGGCATAATAGCGTACAGTATTTCAAAACTTTGTTTGACAATGTTCGCGTTTTACTTGAACGAGAAGTTTTCAAAGCAACATATATTCTGTAATGCAGTTCATCCAGGAAACTTAGTGCCCACAAAACTTTATCGTCGCTATTGTTGCATCAGTGCCCTGGTATGGCTGCTCAAGCCGTTCACCAAATCTGCGGTATTTAGTCGAATTTTCAACTTTCATAACACATTGTTTTGATTTTTGCTTTCTCTCTAAGGATCAAGCTGCGTCTACAATCGTTTTTGCAGCCTTTTCACCAGATTTGAACAACATTGGTGGTGTATATT
Source organism: Trichinella spiralis (assembly GCF_000181795.1). Classification (NCBI taxonomy): domain Eukaryota; kingdom Metazoa; phylum Nematoda; class Enoplea; order Trichinellida; family Trichinellidae; genus Trichinella; species Trichinella spiralis. The sequence goes on from NW_003526944.1 coordinate 1,289,463, forward strand.
TGAACAGTTGTTGGTTCTGTTCACCCAGTGCGACATCAACTAACCGTACATTGCAGAGAAGACTTTGGAATGTGAGCAATGAAATTTTAAATTCTATCGGAGCATAACAACAATCATTCATTATATTTAAAAATTAGCTCAAAAGTTGCAAATAAAAAGAAAATGAATTTTTATGGAATAAAGAGCGCCAAAGTAAAAGCTAAATTCAGCTGATTTTTGGTTTCATTTCTAATAATACATAAACCTCCTTTTACAGCTTCGCATCATTCACGATATTATTCAACCGATAAGACTTAATAGCTAGCTACAATAGCTGAGAATCTTCTGTGCAGTACAACCATCATAATATATAAAAACAGAATGTAAAAACATATCTAATACTGACTGAAAATACGCTGAACTAAAGCTGAATACAATGATTACATGTCTATCCGGGAAAAAAGCAACTGCCAAATATTTGAACACAAAATCGAACCAAAAACGAAACAAAGGTAATGCTTACCATACCAACTTGAAAAGCGTGTACTATTTAAAAAAACGAACATTTTATTTAAAAAAGTTGATTCACTGACGGAAACGTGTTCTAAATCAAATAAAAGATGACTAACGGAAAAAATCTACATATTAATACAGTATACCTGATGAGTAAGAATTAACAAAAAGAAAATTAACACTAGAACAGAATAATTTCACTCAGACAGTAATGTGAGGAGAGCTGGAAAAAATCCCAATTGTTGAAACAAGTATAACGAAAGAAAAGGCAATCAAACATATCCTGTCAACAACCATGGCAGCGAATTTCCAATCGTTTCGAGCTTCTTGTTCTTCTTCTTCATTTTTGACGAACTCTCTAATGTATCGTACATCAGCAATTAACTGCTCAAGCAGATGACAGATGTCACTGGTCCTTTGTATCGAAGTTTCCTTGCAATTAAGCAAAGGCTCTAAATCATTTCGAATATCACTGTGAATGTTCGAATTCGACTTCAACGGTCGCCTCATCAACAATATACGTGGGAACCAATCAAGTAACACTTTTCGAGTCTGAAAATTAAATGGCATAAAATGAAAAAGCATAACGCATCAAAAAGTAAATACCCAGACACCCATACGATGGGTATCCTGGGTTCTGTAATGCAAGTTCAGAACTATAACGTTGAACACCACCGAAGCAGATACTACAATCATATGACTGCTGAAGAATACTCCAATCAGTGATACCGCCTCAGATGTGCTTGGTGTCATCTGAGATACCATTGTCAAAAATACACACACTGATAATAATATAGTAATTTCTGAAAAGGAAAAAATCTGTTTAAAAATTTATCACAGCCAATCAATCATGCAATAAAAATAAGTAATTTCTTTAATTATTTCTTTTCTAAAATTAAAAAAAAATTCAAGTAAATAAACAAATTTTATCCATATCATTTTGAAAATGTGTTTTAAGCAAGAAAAAAAAAGGTTCATAAATTAGAAAAGCAATATCTCACCGAGAGTGAGCTTTTCGCCGGATTCAACGGGCAAAATGAAACCAAGCAGTGTCATCAGTGATATTAACAGACTCGGTATAATCAAGTTAAAACCATAATAAAGGGTACGTCTTCGTATGTGCAAACAATATTTCACATCTGAATAAGGTTCATCAGGACAACATTCGTACAGTTTTACCGTTCTTCGCACGGGATAATCTGCGGTTGTAAACTGCGACACTGCAAACAGAAATACGAAAAGGCAACAAACAATTCGAACCTCACCAACAAGAAGCCATTCGCCATTTTCAATGTATTCGGACATATCCCATCCATTTCCGCCCTGTTCTAAAACTAACTTTCGGTCGTTGTATGTCCAAGAGCCGAACTAGAAGTTGTTCATTCATCTCAACAGAAATCAACAAATAAATCCTACCTTCAAACAGCATGTTTGATCATCAAATGGAAACCAAGTGACGTCCATTTTACAACTGCTTCGCACAATTGCTGGCGGAATCCAATTGATCTTACCGTCACTGTAGACAACCAAATTGCTTGGATAGTACGGATCAAAGTTCGGATCAACACTGCAAAAATACAACTGTTAATAAATTTGCAACGTTTCATTGATTGATTGAATGAAGACGACAAACTTGTTGTAAAGTAATACATCTGGCTTCCATATTTTTCCCGCCGGAAAGCGTACATCGGATATGCCACCATATTCTTCCGGATTCCATTTCAAATTATAATCATACCACGTCTAGAATGAAGAATTGAAAACTGAACAAACGTTCCTGATTACCGTTGGTCGCTTACAAATTTCAACCAAATATTTGTTTGAATTAATTGGTTTTTTTCCTCCTAAAATTAAGAAAACTAATCAACCGTTCAAATTTGATTTCATCACGTGTCATTTTACCACATCGACAATTTGAAACAGAACCAATTCCAACAGTACAACAAGAGGCTTCGAACAATTTGATACAGGACGTTCGAGAATGTTGTATCCGCGTAATAAATCGTCGTATAAAATTTGTTCATTGTAATCAGCCAGCAAGCTGAGAACACAAACGCTGAACGAAAATGCAAAGAAGAACAGCCAGCTACACATCGACCTGATCAACACAACTTCACCGAACGGCAAGCAAGCAATTGTTGAAGCAATGCATAACCCAAGTCTTGATTAAGCTAGTTTGTATTTGTCAAACAATTTGCCAGTTTTCATCTGACCGCATCAAATCCACGCCCAAATGTCTCGCAACCTCTTGAAAACTTTCACTTGAAATTAACTTAACAAATAAAAATGTACCATTCATTCATTTTTCATCAAATCTATTATTTAAGAGGTGAAATTGTTTCTCTTCACAATCAACCAATATGTTTATTTATAAAATGTCAGTTTCAAGCGTTATAAAGAGACAACGCCCCTTAGACAGGCTGAGTGAAAAATCACACAGTGCAAAAAGAAAGAAGGAAAATATGAACATCACACACTAAGCAACATAAGTGTACATGTTGTAATCCGATGGATCGCGGCTCAAATAATCGCGTTCAATCAAACCTTCAATTCGCTTTTTTATCATAATAGGACTCGGCATGAAACGATGCTTCAACTGATTCACTATCTAACATTGTGAGAAAAAGAAAAAAAATACACATGAATTATACAATAAATTTGGAAAGAAATAAATTCCACACAACTCACTTCGTTCAATAAAACAGTATGGCCCAATCGTTGTCGAGATTTCATAATGCGAACAATAGCCGCTTCAACTTCCAATTTTCGCTCTTCTTCAATTTTCCCTCTTGTCTCCCTCTGTTCTGGAACCGTTTCCCCTTTTGCCAACAAAGTCTGAATTTTCACGCGGAATAATCTACTACTGAATTCTTCGTTTACACGAAATACATCCTCTTCATCTACAATGCGTATACAACAAGATGCAAATTTTCATATCATTGACAAATGTGCAAGAAAAAAAATAATCAGTTACGCAAAACAGGTAGTCGATCACCAGTAGTTGTTGCACCTTTCGACTCACGACAAAGTACTTGCTGTGTGGACTTTCCAAAAATTAACGAAAGCAATGCTCTTTTCAAATCTTTCTCAGGAATAGCAGTTTGCTCGACAATTTCCTATAGAAAAATGCAAAAGATATACAGTTGGAATTTTAAAATCAAATATTCATTCACCTTGTATGTATACTGATTCGACTTGTTGAATAGCATTAAGATGCACATCTGATAAGTGGAAACGCACAAAATGTGCTTGTGCTTTTTCTGCTTGGGATTAGAAGAAGAAGAAGAACTTTGTGGATAAAATTCCGCGTGCAAGTCAGCTGTACCCAACTGAGGCTGTAAATTTAGAATACGTCCACTGTGACTGTTTAGATAAAAACTAAACACAAAAAATGAACATATTTAAATAACACAAAATGTATTTCAACAAATAATTACTGTTTAAATTTTTCAAAAGCTTCGTTAGCCGCACTTGGCAATATGCATCTTATTGCAGATCCGTGCGTTGGCCAAAACCCAGTAGTCAAAACCGATGCGCTAAAGTCGATCGGAAGCGCCTAAAACAAAATCAATATTAATCATTTCACAAAAATATTCTGCAATCGTTAATGGAAATGTTCATTTTACAAATTCAGGATGCTCATCTCTCATATTTCGAATGTTCTCGTTTATTGTAGCTGACAACTGCATATCTTTGAACATTCCTTCAATTTTGCTCGTAAAATGACACCCACATTCCATCTGAATTAAGAAAAAGATCATAATAAAACCTAAGAACATGTAAAAATTTATTTCAAATATATATATATATATCACCCTCAGTTTCGCTATGACGCTTTTTTCGGCATCATCGGCTAACGATCGTGTGTGCAATAAGCGCTTGGCTAAATGCTGCTTGTAATAACGTTCAAATACATCCTTCTCTTGTAAATGTCGAAATAAAATCATTGCACGATCCATGACATTTTCCAAATCACTTTCGCTCATCTAAAATCCAATAACAATTTCATAACATTTACTCGCATATGAATGAAACACAAAGAAAAAAATACCGCTTTAGAACCTTTCTTGAGCTTGTCGTCAATGAACAAACTAAGGTATTCCGGAGACGATGGATTTAAATTGAAGAAATGTTCAAAGTCGGAACTAATAACCCTCCGAAACAGTGAATCGTTCTCAAATGCCTGAGATAAAAACTGATCAAATCGACTTTTCAAACTCAGAAGATTCTGAAATAAGAGAAAAAGAAAAAATTAATATTCCAGTCGAATCATAATTCATAAATATTCATGTTCACTTCGATAAACTGAACCGGTGAAGTGGATATTCCATTTGTTAGTTCGTGCACCAAAGCAGTGCCTTGTTGGCGCAAATAATTCGACATAGCTGAACTCATCACATTCAAGCCATTTGGAACACGCTTCAACAGAAGATACATCGCGTTTAAGTCTTCATAACGATCCTGAGTCAGCATATGAACCACTCCTGAATTTTCCATGTCGACGATAATACGCATATTTTTACTAATTAACTCCTCTTCTAGTACCTAGTTTAATCAATCAAAAGAATAATAACTCATTAAAATAACAGATTCATTATTACTTTTATGATTTTAACTTCCGTCATAGCATCCAAATAATGACGGGCTCGAATAGATTCTTCATTAATTCGCTGCTGCACTTTCTGTATATAAGCGCTAGCATTGTTTTCTGTCAAGTAACGTAAACCTTCTTCCTAAAAAGAAAATTTTAAAGTTTGCCTACAAAATTTCTTTTATTATTTCACTCGAAAAAATTCAGCAGACTGCTGCAAAAATGGATTCTCAAAGTCTTCTTCGTAAACTGTTCGCGCATGTATACCCAAAGCCATGAGCATAAGGCACGCGTTTTTAACGCTCAACCTGCAATATACATGCTACATATTTATATATGAATATTCATATTATTAAAATAGAAACTTACATATGTATCGCTTCACCATGCCTCTCTGCCATTATCATATTTAATAATGTATTCGATAAGTTATCTCGAATGCCATTATACCGGATAACCTCATCACGAAATAATATCAAACCCAAATCATACACCGGATCCACACTGTGCTGACTGACGTAAACACGATCCTAAATAAAGCAAATGTTATTCAAATTCTACTTTACATTATTCAATCAAATTCAATACCATGTACATCAAAATATCTCGTATCATGATCATGCTTGTTGTGTGTTCATTCCATGCATCGTTTAAAACTTCTAAAAAATTGCTGTTCTTCATAGCCTTCAACACATCCATACGAATCTAAATTCAAATACAACTATTCATAGAAGATATGACAATGCAAAAGTTACAAAAAATAACATACCATAATAATAGCAAATATGAGAAGTGTATTATGTAAAAGGCAAACGTAAGCACAAACAAAAAAATAGAAGCAATTTACATATTTATAACATTATGCCGTTTCTTTATTAAAAACATAATTTCTTAAACCCTACGCAGCTAACGTAATTTATAAAAAATATCATTAAATATTACAAGTCATATTTCTTGACCATTCATCGAATCATTTCTTGGTTAGCAAACATAATTTCTCAAATTTATGATAAAAATAAAAATGTCACGTTAAATGATATTAGAAAAATGTAAAATACTGCCGCAAAATTCATTACTAAAAAAAGCCGCAGTAAAATACATGATTAACATGATCTGAAAACTGACCAACTCACTCAAGCACAAATAAAGAAATCATTACACTTTTTGTGATACACATTACTATAAAATCCACAATGATAATGAAGCTAACAATTAAAAAAAATATAATTCATTATCAGGTATTCTTAATTTACAAATTACATTCAATTAATTAACATTCGAATCAAATAAATCGTAAATAATAGTTAAAAATCATTAATAAACGTGAAAATTTCAAAATCTATTTTTGATTGGTGGAAATTGCACATGATTGGCTCATAAGCCGATATTTGTTTAAGATTCACATATTACAGTGCAGTAATTAACATTTAAATAAAATAAATAATATTTGTATAGTTATAAAAATACAATACTGCACTGAAAAAATTATCGTAGAAACATTCATACAAAATCAAGAACGCATAAAACTCAACTGTTTTATTCACCTAAATGCTTAATATAATTTAATTAATTAATGTTCACAGAGATCAGCTCTGAAATCAAGTAAATTTATATTCTTAACATAATCATTTAAATGATCTTTGTAAACAAAAAAAGTAACTATCTTTTCATTTAATTAAAAAATGAAATTATACTTAAAAAATTGGATGAGGCTAATTTATTGTTCAATAAACATTAAAAATAGAAATAGCATGACAAATAATACACTACAAATATCAGAAGAAAATTAAAAAGAAAACTCCATAAAAGTTCATTTAAGTTCAGCAATGCTTTAGTCTAAGTAAAATGTCCATCGTCACGACAAATATGTCAATGAAGGTTCTGATATAATTCAGTTTAAAATTTACCTTGAAATTCCAAAGCAAGTTTTGAAACTAATTTTTCATCAAACAGATTTAATGTAACTGAAGATTAAAATTAAGCTTATCTTATTTTCATTTTATACTATAATTTAGATTAAAATTGCTGGTCAACAATTAAATCAAAAAATTTAAGTCATTAACCTGGTTTGCGTGACAAACGTGTAAAATTCTCTCTATACAACCGTTAAGAAAACACATCACAAACAAATACGACGTAATGTTCAAAAAACAAGAACAACAACAACAACTATTCACCTTTTTCTGAAGATGCTCAGTTATAACTTCTCTGAGACCATTATATAATTTATCACCATGCTTGTGCAAAACTAACGTATAAGCGTTACGATAGAGCTCTTCAAATGATAAAACAGAATTGTTCTGAATTTGTATTTTCTGAATTGCGCCACGAAGAAGTTCCCATGTACTCTCTACATAAGATTCGTCCATATTCATCTGTAATAAAAATCTATATAAAACAGCAAATCAAATTAATAATTATCATTTTACCGGAAACGCCCTAATGCGCATTTTATTGCAGCCTTCTTTTTTATGCGCCTTCATCCTGCTACTAAAAAATTTTGTTTTACACAACTTCAAAAGGAGCAAATTTGACAAAATAATTTTCTCTAAATTATGATTTTGAAAAAGCAGTTCATTTCTGCGAAAGCCTAATTCTTCAGAAAACCAATTCACCTCGAAAATGAAACGTGCACAGTACAACAACTGTAACCCAGATATATTCAAGTTTAAGCATTCTTTTAAATAAACCTTAAAAATTTTTGAAAATTTTATGAAAAATGTTTATTATTTCAAAAAAAAAATACAATTTATAAAATGAAGAACAATTTCAAATGAAGAATCTTTCAAGACTCATACGACTAATGATATTGTACTTGATACTCGCAAAAGTCACGAGAAACTAAAATAAATTTTCATTATAGCACAATTTATATATCGTTAGTATTATATTAGCATTGTTTGCTAAAATGAAAACTAAATTAAACTAAAATGTCAATACACCTACAGAAAGAGTAATCAGATTAGTAGCAACTTTTGAAACAAAAAAATGAAAATTTAGTAGTATCGCCTTAATTATTAAAACATGTACTTACTACTTTGAAAAATTATCTATTAGAATTATTAGTACCTAAAAGGTTATTGTTAGAAATCATCATTACATAAAATGCACATTAACAATAATCATGTTACATTAATTCTTTATTCCTACTGTATTTTCTATTTTTACATAATTTCGTAGTAAAACCAAGGTTTTCGTTGTTATACATTCAGTTTTTGCGAATTATTTATTGCGCATTTCACCTTCTTATATATATATATATATATATATATATATATATATATATAACATGAATTTGATGTATGACAATTTTTTGTTTAGTTACAGTACATCTGGGGGCCAATTTAGAAAATATTTAACTTGATTTAATTGAATAGGAAATTTTTGCCGAGCACGCACCATTTTACAAAGCAAATAAAATGAGCGCGAATCATTCAGTAATTAAATACATGATCAGTGATGATATGCTGGTTCTGTTTGAAGGAAAATAAATATGCTACATAATATTTGAGAATTAACTTACCCTTGAACTTTTTACTTCTTTGCTTATAGTACGTTATAAATGTGAACATTTCATTTTGTTAAAACTACATCTTACCATATTAATTAGAGCTTTTCAGATAAGTATCATGCCATTGCTTTGGCAAAGAATCAGATCTGGAGTTCGATGGCATCCTAATGAACAAGCTGCCAAAGCAGCAGCTGCTATGACGTTGAAATCAGTCAAATCTATTTGTGTGCGTTTTGATCCTTTTTCTGCAGGAAACCGTTCTATACGGTAAGGGAACATCTGGATTAAAACTTTGTTCAATTTCTTCATTTTGTAGTGAATTTTTAAATGTTGCCATGTCAGACCGCTGCATTCAGACGAATATGAACTGTCGGGTTACCACCGAAATAAAAAATGACCGTTCTAAGCCCACATTAGAAGTACAATTTGGTAACACAAAGTTTTGAATTTGTTTACTGTCATATTTTTATAACAGTAAATTTTTTAGAAAATGGGCTGAATCTCATCTGCAATTCGTTCAACATGTCATTACTTGATTTGTTGCGCGTTTTTAACAAATACTCAACATCTGTCCAAATGCAGTCAAAAAAATGAAACGTACTTTTTCCGTGTAGAACATATTTTCTTCAGTTATCATTCTGGGTTAATAATGATTGATAGTAAATATGGAATGCTACAATTGAACAGATGAATGATGAAATATTCTTAAATAAATAATACAGTATCTCCTCAGTCATATAAATTAGAAATGAAATTATTTATTACTGAATAAACTAAGATTACTTTTTCATATTAAAATTACATTAATATAACAGGACAGTTCTTTAAGTATTGCTGTAATTGACTCGTGTCCATGTCACACGGTATTCATTAATTGCAATCAGGCATGTTCAGTTTTAAATGCTAATGAAATATTTCATTTACAAACTTTACACGAATTTCAGTAATTTAATTATGTTTACATATTTATTTTTAATAAAACTTTTACATTTGTAAAGAAAATGTACTTTTTCTCTTGTTTGCATTTTCTTCCGCATTAGAAAATCAGAAGTGAATTGAAATCTGCCGCATCAAACATCATACTCGACACTGTAATACATGAACTTTTATTAAAGTAAGAACCAGGAAAAAGCATTAAAAAACTAAAACTACGTGTAGCAACAAAACCGGTGGAGTGAAAGGTTCTTTAAACGTTTGGTTCTTTAAAATTAACAATCAAAAGCACTGAGGTATCATCTTTCGAGGGTATTTTTGATTGTTATTAAAAGTGAACTACACCAAAACATCAGCTACTACTTTTACAGAGGTGGTGGCTTTTTACAGGCTGGTTCTTGGATCTCATCATCGCCCAATGAGCTGAAATACATTTCAATTATTTAGCAAAACAATGCAAAGATGAAATAAAATTCAATTTACTTTTCTGAATTGATGGACAATGATATTTCCACAGAATTGTTGTTTTTGTTGTTGTTGTTGTTGAGATTTTGGGCAGCATTCGAATTACCAGTGAGATCATTAGCGGCTCGTTCGCCATCTCTTCCAGCAAAGACGCTTTCAACTGAGGGTAATGAGTACAACTCCGGCGAAGGCTGTCTCGCTGGCATGTAAGGGCCAGATGAAGGCAAACCATAAGTTGGACTGTCCATTGGAAACGAAACTCTGTTCTCCCTGAAATAACCCGGAGTCGGACCATCCTGGTTAAAGTACATGTCAGATCCTTCAGATGGACTACCCAAAGAATAAACTCGACCCGGTACAGAAGTACTTTGCCAAAGAGCTTCAATACTTGGCATAGATGAACCAGTGGAAGAGGAAAACGGAGTAGTTGGACGATGTCCTTCCACTTGAGCAGCAAGATCTCCATTTTCAGTCTCTTCCTCTCTTTCGGCGTCACCAGTATTCGAACTTCCATTAAGTACAATATGATCTCTGTCGATTTCTCTTTCTCCATTTGCGTCCACCGTTGTCACCACGTAAACACATTTCTCTAATGCTCTTAAAAATTTATCAACTCTTTTGTAATTACGTGCTGGATTTAACAGCAGTTCGCAAATTCGTTGTATGGTGAAAGGTACTCCGTCAAAATCCTGCATACGTTGAATAATTCTTCTCCGATAAGCATTCAACTGTTCTCTACCATTTGACGGTACCTGCAGATTTCGAATCGCTTCACTTATACTTCTTTCACATTCGTGAATAAAAAATGGTTGTATGATTGACCAGGCAAAAAGTGGTCGTCCTGTGCGAGACACAAAATCCAAATATTCCATCAGTGTCCGTTTACATTCAGTTTCATCAAAACCAGAGTTCTCATTTCGCTCTGTTGGTGTTGCGAATGTTTTCAAAGCGTTCAAAAAGTTGTCTTTTTTCGCTTCATTTACCATTTCTAAAAAAGAAAATCACAATTATGCAACAATTATCCGCAAACCATTGGACACTGAATGCACAGACATAGGCAACACTTGGGAAAAAATGATTTGAAAATTAGAACGAAATGCACAATCGAAAGTTTCATGCAAATTTTATTTTTACCATAATAAAGCATTCTGATTATATGATATACAATTTGAAAATCAGTATACATATAAATCAGAAAAATACATTCTAGATTTCAGATAAGCATTCAATAACAACAACAAGATGAACAACATTCAAATAAATTCAAAAATAATTAAAATAAACCTCTATAATTAACAAAAAAAACATCAATACTTGATTTACTTTTCAAAAAGGAGCGTTTTAACAGTAGTTCTTCAAGTGACAATGCAATTCAGATGAGATAAAAATTAACTCAGAGAAAAACAGCAGCCGCTACAGCAAATATGAATCAATCACTCGGATAGGAAAATACAAAACACTGTTTAGTTCAACACTGCACTTCACAACGCAGGAAAACATACAAGAGCAAAATTAAACAGACAGTAATACTACAGTACATTACAGAATAATTTCAAAAATCAAGCTTGTATAAAACTGTTGATTTTTTAAATGATGCCTTCGTCATAAGATACATTTAACTGAAAAACTGACAATTTTCATATCTTTAATAGTATTTGTAATGACATTATGTTAATCATTTCTAATTTATATCTGTTAAAATGAAGCGCCTTTCAACTGACAGATAAAAAATTTTCGGCAAAGCATAACAGAAAAGCATTGAGAAATTCTGTTATAAAAATAAATAAAAACACAAAAAGCAAAAAAACACAATAATGCAAAAGCAAAACATTGCGAAATCTATTACATACATGAAAGCTTTTGCCTTAAATAACAAATAAAACATGAAAAATATGAACAGTGTATTTTAAAATATTTAGAATTTTAAATACAAATTATAAATGTACAAATAAAACTTGTTTTAAAATGTATTGTATCAAAAATTGTATCATGTTATATTTATTTTAATTTCATGTATTTGAAAATTGTACTTGCATGGATATTACTGTAATTGGTGGTGTGCTGCATTATTAATATATTTTTTATTAAAATTTTTTTTGTTTTTAAAAACCCAAATTTGAAAATATTTCAAGGTAATTTTTATAAATTTAATTCGTTTTTTGCAATTTTGATTATGTTTTTGTATAATTTCAGCACTGAAAATGCCTCGGTATACACATGCTATTTTGACTCGCCTCCCTAATCGCTTAGAACTTAATGGTAAGACTTTGCACGTGGATCTGACTGGTGCAAAACGACAGCAGGAGGAATTAACGGAAAAGTTGCGTGATGCTGGTGTTAATGTAATTGAACTAGCACCAGAAGATGTCGATGAATTGTCATCGCTGTTCGTCGATGATTATGCTATTGTTTGCAACGGTACTGCACTAATGACACCCGAACGCCCTGGGTTTCGCACAAGAGAAGTAAGTTGTTTCGTGTGAATTTTCCTGAATACTGAAAGTTATCGTTTAGGTTGTTGCATTGTTACTGGAATTGGGTTTCCAAGTGAAGCAAGCTGATGCTGACAACAGCAATTTAAAGCTACGTGGTAGTGACGTTCTTTTCACTGGTAAATTCATTGATATTTCAATACGCATCTTTAAATGATAGTATAAGTTCATTTGTTTTTTAAGGAAAAGAATTTTTCGTGGGAATTACTTCTGAAACGAATTTAGCAGGTGCAAAATTGGTCGCAAAATCTTTTCCTGAATATCCCACGACAGCATTTAAATTGCAAGGATCTCATCCATTGAAATACTATGTTTGTACCGTTTTAAACGACGTTCTTGCTGTTGGAAAATCAAATGACGCACAAAATACACTGAAGGTATTATAAAAAGTTTTAAATGTTTGTTTACGGCAGCGATTTAGAAAATCGAGAATGAAGCAGTGTACAAATATACAACATTGACATTAAGTGACGATAATGCAGTCAATTGTTTCAACTTGAATGGTACGATATTCACTGGAATGCATAATCATGGCATTGAAGTGAGTCATATTTGTTTGTTTGGCTCTTTTTCGGACAAATCAATATTTTTTGCATTTGAGAAATTTCAAAGCATTCAAGAGTGCGAATTGCAGTCGGTTGCAGTCGATGAACTACTTCAATTTGGCGGACTTCTCACGCAGCATTGTCTTCTGCTGAAGAAGATGAAATCACCTAAGAATGCATAATTGTAAATCTTATATTCAGTCGTATATAGATATATATACCTTCGTCATATTATCATTTGTAATTTGTTGTTACTTTTCTTACCTAAAAGTTGTTCCTAGTAGAAGCTTTAAAGAAGACAGATTATATTAAATGCGAAATAAATGTTGATAAATAAAAAATTATCTTTATTCTTCTACTCCGAAAAAGAAAACAACAGCAAGCCGCCAACAGTAAAAAATATAAATTGTTCATGATAGAATCGCGATGTCTCTAAATTAATCCTTACGAATGTGCAAATGAGAAATTGCAGTTTTAGCAAAATATAACGAAACAATTGGAAACTATCTTTTCAGCTTTTTGGAATCATTGCGCGCGGCGTGCAAACTTCTTTTCATAAAATACTGCACATTCGACGACGAACGGAACGATTTTCACATTTCTTGCAGTTTCGTTCGAAGTGTTTTCGACACACAGGGTAGAGCACCGCACGAATTGCCTCATCAAAAACATTCTTCACTCCTTTTTGAGTCAACGCAGAGCATTCGACATATTTTACCGAACCTGATCATCAATGAATACTGTATAAGATTGAAATCACAAGGGTCGATGTGTACATATACCTATCTCTTTGGCCATCGCCAAACCTTGCTGATGTACAATCGGCTGCAAGCGCCGTTCTCGAAGCTTTTCTATCGTGTCCTGCTCCTCACGAAGGTCAAGTTTCGTGCCGACAAGAATTATTGGCGTGTTTGGACAATGGTGACTTACTTCAGGAAACCACTGGCAGTAGAAATAAACTTTTTATTTAAAAGCACCATTAAAAGCACCAACTCGAAACATACCTTTGCTCTCACATTTTCAAAAGATGCTGGATTTACCAACGAAAAACATATCAAAAATACATCCTGAAATTTTTAAAATTAAAAAATTCATTTGTAAAACAAAGCTCACCGTCTGCGGATACGACAACGGTCTAAGTCTATCATAGTCCTCCTGACCCGCTGTATCCCATAATCCTAAGTTAATTGGCTTCCCATCCACCATAACGTTGGCAGAATAATTGTCAAAACTAAATATTAATCAATACAAAATTAAAATCGTCCATCATATTGACACTGAAAACGTATACTTACACTGTTGGAATGTATTCGCCGGGAAACGCATTCGTAGTGTAACTTATCAAAAGACAAGTTTTACCGACGGCTCTGAGTAACAAAAGTGTACATGATTATAAAAATGTTAATTGAATAATAGTACATGACTCACCCATCGCCAACAACAACGCACTTGATCGCCTGCATTAACGACAAAAAACAAACGATCGGAGGAAAGTAGCGGGCAGAAGTTTGATCAAATATCAAAACAGAATATCAACAGATATTGAATGCAAAGAGCAAAGTAGTCAACAAAAAACTAAAAATTATTGAATTAAACATAAATCATGTAGAAATTGCAGTCAGCGATCGCATTGCAAAAACAGAAAAATAAAAGTTATCAGAAAACTCTAAGCGCGCAACAATTTGTTTTTTCAACCGCATGAATCAAATAATACAGCCATCTGAATGCTCGACATAGTTAACATTCCATTCATGAACGTTAATCTATTACTCGCTCATTTCGATAAAACATTACACTGCTTATAAAATAAAAATTACAATAAAGGAAGAAAACAATTAATGTATAGAAAATTATAAGCAGGCAAAATCATCACAAACTTCAATTAAATAATTCATCACAGTTTCCAGGAAGTGCCTGTAACATTATTCGATTGAAACAATTTTTTCGTCTATAAATATATTCCAAAAACTCAAGAGTATAAGTGCACTAGTCGGATAAATATATTGTAAAAAGGAACAACAGCAAGGAAAAGGACATGTGAAAGTTCAAGAACCAGAAAAACAAACTGATCGGCTATTGAAACGCGCCAACAAGAATTGCAAGCAAAAAGAACAAAGTAGAATATTTCAGCTTTATGAAGAATATCAACGGAGAAAATATTGATGCTTAAACTAAGACTTACTGTAAAACACGATTGATGCAAGCATCTTTTCACGAAGAAAAAAATTTTCAGCTATAAGGCCACGACACAACTGAGCGAACATATCTTTGGTACAGGATATTCAGGCTGTTATGTTACTGTAATGAAAGTTACATAATTTCAAAGCTATTGTCATAAAAGTGAAAAATAAGGTTCAACGAAAATAAAAACTTTAATTTATCGGGCAAAACATATTTCCTTAAGTATTTAATTTTCTGTTCATATTTGAATAAATTTTTTTTATAATTGTAGGAAAAATATCTTTATCAGAAGCATATAAGCACAAGGCAATTTCATTAAAACTTTTTCCTTTACATATATAAGCTGTTTGATTTAAAACCATGAGAGATCTTAATTTTACAGCGATTATTATTTTTCACGTTTGTAAGATGTATAAGGTAAAACAGTTCAGTCTATAACAGTCAATAATGGGACATTAGCAATTTATTTTTGAAACGAAATTACTCATCGGTCATTTATTTCATATAAAAGCAATATTTCATTGTGCTAGCCGTTTGAAAGTAATATAAATATTACGTTAAATCTATCAGTGCTTAACGGTGCATTAAATGACTTTTATGCACTGTTCGTTATTCAAAACGTGGATAGTTGGCTTAGCGTTAATTTTCAGCAGTTTAACATTTCTTTCTATTTATGTTTCAATAACATTAAGCTGTTTCTCATTAAAAGAAAAATCTACACTCTGAGAATAACTTGAGATAAAGTTACAGTATGATAAAAAGCAAGTTTTAATTCAATTAAGGGGCGTTCTTATTTATACCTTTTTTTTCTAGTGGCTGATGGTTTTTAAAATCATAAAAAATATTTTTAATTGAAATAAGTTAAAAATATTATTTTCTATTCCGAAACTTATTATCATAATGCCACTGACAATATATAATAAAGTAGATAATGGTAAACTGAGATGTTGAAAAAGTTGCTGCCAAATTTTATAGTAAATAAAAACATATTGATACTTTAGTAAAATTTTTTATTACATAAACATTTTTATACTAGAAATAAATATAAATTTCATGCGCAATGCTCGTTTCATGTTTAGTAAGTTTGTTTTTGATGAATAATTTATTTTACGTTTTTAATTTTCATGATTCTGCTCCATTTTAATGTGTTATTATATTTCTACATACATTAAATACAAACAATGAAATTCAAATGAGACTTTTATTTCATTTGGAAAAAATTTATTTTACCTTGTTTCTTCTTTCGGGTCATTCTCACAGCTCGCAATTTAATAGTTATTTACAGAAGGTGTCAGGTAAAAGCTTAACTGCAAACGTGTTAGCTTAGCAACAAATTCAGCCTTTGTCGGTCAGGCACTTTTGCTTTATGCTAAACATTTTCCACACCAAAATTGCCTCCTATTGTCTTTATAATTGTTTGTTGGCAAACGTTACGTAAGGACGCCTCTGTAGGTGACCTTTGCTAGAAGTCAAAGAAGCCGCCGCTAAACATTGCAAACATATGCATTATTGATTGTCACTAGTATTGCCAGCATGTTAAAATCTGCTGAAATGTTATTTTTCATCAAAACGTAAAAATAAAGCATGCTGTGATAAAACAAAGAAGAACAGTATGTATATGTGTGTATAAGATGCGAAGATTAATTTATTTTAATATTTGAAAATTGTTGATAATCAGCGACAATGTAGAAGATAATATTCACAAGAATATTTCATAAATTTTATCTTTGAAATAAACACGCTTCAAATTGAGCAACAATTGATTTGCTACTTTTGACTGATAGTAACATATAAAAAATATGGAAATAAACAAACCAGAAAGAATGAATGAAGTTCAATTTCTATCAGAATGTTTATATGTGAAAGAAAAAATGTCAAACCACAAAGATAATCAGAAAATTAGAA
The DNA here is from genome assembly GCF_000181795.1 of Trichinella spiralis. Classification (NCBI taxonomy): domain Eukaryota; kingdom Metazoa; phylum Nematoda; class Enoplea; order Trichinellida; family Trichinellidae; genus Trichinella; species Trichinella spiralis. The sequence goes on from NW_003526944.1 coordinate 1,306,578, forward strand.
GATCAACCATACCTTCACTGACAGCTTCCAAATATGCTCTTGTTTAATGTTTAAATAAGCTTTTGTTACAATTTTGCAGTTAACATTCCTGCCACTGTACGTGATAATTCGCAATGAATTTTGTTACAATTTGATGTTTACATTCATTTGTTTAAAATTATTTTGAATTTATTAAATAAAATCATGTTGATTTATTATTCACTACATCGTTGATTATAAACAATAAAATAGTTTAAAAAAGAAGTGAAATGTGTTCAATAAAAGGAATTTTTCAAATGTACATCAAGCAAAAAGAACAGAGTTGATCAACAGTGTTGATGTATGATTCAGTTATTGTTGTTTTTCTTTCTCTTTTTTTTAACATGACAAATAAGTTAATAGAAAATTTTGTAAACAGTTGAGTCAGCTGAGTGCAGCGATGAAGTTGCCAAAATGGTTGTTCAAATTTCGACGGTTGGCAAACATCTCAACAACATCAAGCAGATCATGTCGAATGCTGATGACTATTTTTTGTAAAGTTCTCTTCCAAGTTTAAATTTCACGTATAAATTACTGATTATTTCAAAATTTACAAATCATCCATATTTACAAACAATAATTTGAAAATAATAACTGGTCTATGTAAATTATTTTCAGTTGACAATTGAAAACAAACTCATTCGTTGTAATTTAACTTGATCTATATGCACAAAAAAACAATACAATCGTACGGTAATATATCTGTATTTACATAATGAAAGGTTGTTCTTCTATTGCAGTATGAACAGAAAAGCTTAATTCTATGCAACAGATAACTGACATTGAACTTGTATTGTTGTTATTTTATCAGCAGATATTCGAGTGCACTCTGGATAAGAGGAATCATTTTTGAAAAAAAAAGTGCGATGCTTATTTCACGTGAGATTATTTGCGTGATAAAATAATTTTCATCACTATTATTAACGGTGATTTTAGTGAAAACAAAAATTAACATTTGCAATCAATGCAGATGCATCTTTGTGTTTTCTTATCAGTGAACAACTGTCATCAGTGGAAAATCGTACGTACATGTTATCAGTATATCAAATGATAACAGTGAGAGGTGACAAAGTGAGATTGTTTTTTTTTATTTTAAAATTCATTTTTAATAATGCTGAACTTCTATGATTTTCCCTTATCAGTACTGTAATGTTCAGGTGTCCATTTCCGGTGCCCTTCTGTAAGCATGGCAGCAAAATTGAGCCGGTATAAAGCTTTATCATGCCGCTTGTTGTCTATTTGCACAAATGCTAAACGACCGCTAGGCGCCGCTGGCACGGTGGCCCAAGACGGTACTGTACTCCATCAGTCACTAAATCACCGCCGTGCAAACAGCTAACTTCAAAAGATACCGCCGCCATTAGCGGATCCGAAGCGCAAACGTGCGGAACTGGTCAAGCTTGTTTTATTGAACAATCTACCTTACACCAGTAAAAAAACGATAAGATAATATGAAAATAATTCTAATAATAAAACAAAGCTTGTGGATACTTTCGGTCAAAATTAGAATAGTATTCTTTTTAGTTTAATTGTGTAAAATTTAATCAATAGTAGTACTAGTAGTAGTAGTAGTATTTGTCGGAAGCTGGTCACCAGGCAGCTGTTGCTTGTGCATGGATAAATGGCGTCTCAGATCGCACGTTCGGCGGAAGCCTCTCTCGCAGCCAGCTTTTGGACATGCAAACGGTTTACTGTTGCCATGAGTGAAAAGATGAGTCTTAAACAGGTTGTTTATTTGTTTTCATAAATTCGCATATTAATGCTTACTTTCAAATTGGAACGTTGATTGAAAGTTCTGTTGCATTTCGGACATTGCAATGGTGGTCTATCCAAATGCAAAATGCGATGCACTTGCATTGTTCTCGACTGGCAAAATCCTTTGCCACAGATGTCACATTTGAAAGGTTTTTCCTTTGAATGAATATAACTACAAAAAAAATCGAAATAAATCAAAATCATACTGTAATATGAATTTCACAAATTATCTTACCGATGATCCCTGAGATGATCTTGTCGACGGAACGCTTTGCCACAAATTTCACAGCTGTACGGTCGTTCGTCTGTATGGGTTCGTTCGTGGATTAGCAGATTGTATGATTTTGTAAAACGACGTTGACAATATTTGCAAATGAATTCTTTACGTGGTCGACTGCATTTTCGTGGTCGTGTTTGCCGAGTGACTTGTCTTAATGATGATAATTTATTTTTGTGCATTGCAATGAAAAAGTAGTATTAAATTTGAAAATATATTTACTTTGTATTAATGGTTGATTCAGGCTTGTCAAAATTTTGTCCAAGTTTGGTGAAATCGAAATTTTTCGTCGAATGAGGTGGTTGGGGTACGGTTGGTTGAAGTAGAGCTTGAGCTGGTATTGGATTGGAACGAAATGATTGGAATAATAGCGCTGCATACAACTCGAGTGGAGTAGCGGACATGATTTGTGCTGCAAATGGTACGGATGGATTGAATGGTAACCAAAATGGAATTGGAGCCGGCGTGGGTGTGATCCATGTGCTGGCTGCAGTTGCATATAGAGATGTTGAAGGTGAATGTGGTGGAGGCGATGATGATGATGAAGAAGAAGAAGAAGCAATAGTAGCTTGGTGTAAAATTGGCATGTATCGAGACAACGACATCTTAGTGTCTGCGTGTGTTACTGCCACAATACTAACATCGGTGGCCCATCTTTTCAATACCACACCGTTTAGCCAATCAGAGTTCAGTATTCGACCAATCAGTGTCGACTGATAAAGCGAACAAGTGAGGTAAAATGTGGGCGATCAAGCCGGCGCCTGTTTAGCAGGAAGCTATAAATGATAAGCGCTTCTACTAAGCGCCCACTGCAGGAGCGGGTCGATCTTTGAAGTAAACAATGAAAAATAAACAATATTAGTGGAACTTTATATGTTGATGATGGCAATGATCAATTTGGAGAAGTAATTTATCTATCTTTTCGACGAGTCATGGGAGAGGTCATTTTTGGATGATTGTAATGTATGCTTATTTGGTCAGTGCGACAACGTTTGCTTAAACTTTTCAACATACCTTTTAAACTAACAGCTAATGACAAATGGCTATTTTGCTTTCTTTCTTTTTTTTTGCTTTTTCTTCATGTGTCACCAGGCAAAAGATGACGTGTCAATTTCTCAGACATTCATTTGTTTAAAAAAAACCATATTCACAGAATTGCTGTTTAATGCTAACTTCATAATTATTGTAGTAAATAATTTGGTACAAACATTTTTCAATTCTTCGAGCGAATAGTTGAAAAATGATAACAATGAATCAGATTTTATTTTAAGAAAAGTAAATTTCATTTTGCATAGAAAATTCTTTTCCCTTTTCTTCAATTTCATTGAAAAATTTGACCAATTTTTTGTCTCTACCAAGTGACATTTGCTTTCTTGATGAAAAGAATTTTTCCACAACTGTGAGCAAAAGTTCATTGAAATTCTTTTAAAATAACAAATTCAGTGATACAGAATAACTTTTTTCCCTTTGCTAAATATTTTTCATAAAATAAGGATATCCGGCATTGATCGTTGTATTGTTTTGAAGCTATTTTATGAAATTGAAAAAATCCATATGAATAATTATCTTGCTCTGCCAAATGTACATTAGGTACATACATGCGTATGTAATGCATGAATAATTATTGAAATAGTCATTCTTAGTTCTTACTACTTTAATTTTTATGAGCTAATTGCATATTAGTTGTGCATATTCATGACAATTTTGAAAGTTTTTGAATAAATTATAGCAAAAAACATCTTTACACATCAGATGTTTTTAGATACGTGTAGAGAATGTGTTATTGATATAATTTTTTAATGTTTTCACGATAAACATTACTTAAACAGTCAAAGTTGATCACTTGAATAGGATCATTTTTGTAGTGGCTTAATATTTCACTTAAATCAAGTGCAGGTTACCTGTTGACCTGAAGCGAATCGTTGCCGCAGCAAGAGATTCAACATTAACACTGCACGTTATCAGTAAGTTTCTGGGGAAAGTATTAAGTTGTGTTTGATGACGACCTGTGAGTCAGAGTTAAGCTTAGTCAAGAATCGTTTAATCGCCCTTTACCTGGACAAACTGAAACTCACTGCGGGAATATACTTGGGCCGAACTATTCCATTAAATTTCCTTTTCAAGCCACCTTACTGATAAGCAGCGCAAACTGATATGGAAATTGTTCAAACTGAAGAAATCCACTCACAGCGACCGAATTTCAACAATTTTATCTATCACAAGCTAAAAGTAAACCAAACGAAAAAAGGACAGCATTTATTTAAATGTCTTTAAAATGTCGATGCTGAAAACTTTGTCACTTGGTAAATTATCACGCTTGAATGATTCAACAATTAACAATCGTCAGTTCACCATTTTCTACACCAGACAATACGTGATTTTTTTTTCTCACTGAATCAATTTTTATAATACTGATTTTTCAGTTTGTTTTGAATAAGTTTTTTTATTCATTTTGTCATCGTTTTGCAGTTTGTTCAAACCAAATAGATGTTTATTGTTATTTAATTTATGATCAATTTGACATTATGCACACTTTCAGACTATTTTATTAGTTTTACGACAAATTTATCAAAAATATCTTGAAAATTTCAAAATAAAACGCTAAAATATTATTCCTGAAAGCAGTTTTTTTGTTTCGCATTACTTTTGTTCTTTACATCTTTATTCATACGGTACTCACGTACATTACCAGTTGCAGTTATAATTCTAATATATTATTTAGTTATTTGATAGTTTTTTAGCTATTAATACATTTTGTCTTTTCGATTAACTGCATTAATTTAATGACTTTTTTATATTTCGAATTGTATAATCTGTTTGTATTTGTCTTTATGAAGTGCAAAGGTAATGGAATTAACCAACATTCAAAAATCAAAGTGTAACTGTCAGTTAATATTACAATAATAATAATTCTAAAAAAGTAGTCGGTTTTGGCTTTGTTAATGTTTCACGAAATGTTACAGCGGAGATGAATATGATTTTTTTAGGTGGAAATTATTTTTTTAATTAAAAAATCTTCGTAAACTTAATTTTTTTAATAAAATTTATTCGTATTGTACTACTTCAATAATATTTGCTATTCGCAAATGCTGCAAACGTCAAAACTACAAAATTTAAATTCTATTTTTGCACCGTACTCGTAGTATGCTCTACACAAGCGACAAGATTACTTATGATTTATAAAATTTGGTAATTAAAAGTCCAATTAAATCTTGTACAAAACAAAGCATTGGAAATTGGAATAGTTAAAGCAAAGCCATCAGTAGTCATTTTCCAGCTTACTGTATTTACCGTATAACGTTACTTGTAGTAAAGTATTTTTAAAATGTTTTATTAAAAAAATATATATATTTAAATTATAAATTCATCATTATTAAATATTTTAAAAACACATAAGCTATTAAAAAGACGGTTTCTTTCTTTTTTTAAAAATGATACTTAACAATTATGAAGTAATTGAATTATTGCATTATAAATGTAAAATAAAAGAAACCTATTCTTTGTATGGAAAATTAATATGCACCATAATTTTGCGATATTAATACCTTTAAGTCAAAATTTACAGTATTCTAAGGCAAATTTAACTGATGGAACCTGCGAATGGCTATAATGGCTATGTAAAGCGATTTGCTGCAGAACGAAATTTTGTTTCACCGAAAATGACTGATAATATGGAAACTGAAGATGAATTTCTACCTGATACCGTCGCCGTGCTCGATTGTGGAGCACAATATGGAAAGGTTGTCAATTATTTTAATGTTGACCTGTAAGCTTATGCAAAGACTTGGTTTTTCAGGTTATTGAACGTAGAATTACTGAATTATGCGTTCGAACGAAAATGTTTGCC
>NW_003526944.1:1312484-1316008 GCF_000181795.1 Trichinella spiralis
TGATGACCTCTAATGATGATGCCTGTTACGTGCGTAATTGCTCATGAGCTTATGCATATAACCAGCTCACAAGACAATCTGTGTGCACACTGTGACGTTGGCGTACCAGTGACAATCTAATGTCATCTGGTCGTTCACGTCTATTTTATTTTTTTCCAAATATATTTGTCTTTTTCCTTTACTCTTGCTATTAATAAGTGGTAAAATTTGCTTATTAAAACTGAATATCAAATTCTGAATAAATTTCATACAACGCTACTTCTGTTGTGCATCAAACAATTCTCGTATGGCCACATATAGTACATTTGGTCTTTTTTTCGTTGTATTTTTGTCATGTTTAAATACGGCAAAGTGTAAGTAATGATATTACAATTATAACTATTATATGAATAATTGTTCTCCACTGATATTGACAATGTTTTTCATGAAACTTATATTCCTATAAGCAGATTTCATTTTCAATGAGCAAATCGTGTTCAGTAACAGCAGTTGTAATAATTAATAAATTACAAATCATGTACATTTGGATGCAACATGAATTTAACCAACTTCAGTAGACGTTAAAGACTAATTTTAATCTTCCGCAGCTGTTGGTTGCATCACTTCTTTGGCCATAAATTTTCATAAATAAAGTTACAACAATAAAGCAAACAATAAAAATGCTACCAAATAAATATCTTAAAATTTGAAAAAAAAGAATTCAGATTATAGTTAGTTTTATTACGGATTAAATTGGTTACTTATTGAAAAATTAAAATAATTCAATGCTACTGAATTTACAATATGATAATTGATGATGATGAATGATTTACTTTAGCTTATGAATGCCGGGGCAAAAGCATCTTCGTAATCAATGCAGGCACATACAGTAGTGGAGCAATATTGAGAATAAGTGCAGCTAATTCACTCGATGACTGCATACATTTATGCAACAGTATGGCTAATCAGTGCCGAGCGATTAGTTTAACACATCAAAATACAAATCGACCTCCGCTGTGCACACTTTTTGAAGCACTTAACAAAGACTACCCGTGGAATGAACAAATGAACAGAAATTCAAGCTCTCTTTATTCTGCCGAAAAGCTTTGCTTGCCGATTCGTCAAACAAGTTAATATTGAATTGAAACAAAATATCTTGTGAATATGAATTACGATGACGATATGTTTGTGTATTTTCTAGCAAACGCATTCGCTGATTGTGAAGGCAGTTGGCATTTTCAACGAATAGCCAACAAGCAAGCCATCGGCTCATCACTGTTCAACATCAACATGCTAACTGGATATTCTGCGGAAGAATGCCTAGCCGAATGTATAAAGTTGAATCACATCTGCAGAGCGGTTCAATACCACAAACCGACCAAACAGTGCTCTCTGCTTTCGATCAACCACCAAGTGGTGCACAAAGCAAATCGTTTTTTCACCGATGCCCATCAAACGACCATTTATGAAAATAGCTGCTTCAAGCCAGGCAAATGTTGCACTTGTAAATTTTGCATATTCATTATTGTTTTGTTATTTTAAATTTCAGGAGTTCCACGAAATCGAGTGACTTGTCAATTTGAAGAAACAACTCACTATGGAATTCCAATTTTGTACGACGAACGAACACCAAACACAGAAAGCACTGAACAATGCAAAAAGCTTTGCTTAACTTCGAAAAAACATCTATGCTCTGCTTACATGTTCAATCCGAGACTGAAAGTTTGTCACTTGAGCCATACTGGAGTGGATTTAGAACCGCAACAACAACAACAACAGTTGTTCCATCACACAAATGTTTATGATAATGTAGTGTTGGGTCGTTTGGAGAATTGCATCGAACGTGAGCATCAATTTTGCAGCTGGATAAATTGAATTTCAAATTTTAAATTTTAGTAAAAATGACTTGCAAATTAAAGTCGATGCACATTTACATGACAAGTTTGAAAATGATCGACGAAGGCAAGCTGTACTCGTTGCAAGAGTCCAGCAAGAACAGCAAAACAACGCTGAGAAATTCTTGGACCGCGTCCTTAGAAATACCCTACGAAAAATGCGCCACAGACAACAACGATTCGGTCAGCTGGAATAGACTGCACAAATAGAAATCAACCTATCACGTGAATAAAATATTCCTACTATTTCAGCAAAGCAAAACTTATCAGAACATGGTCGCGTTCAGCAGAACCTACGAAACAGGGGAAAATCACAAATACGACCGAAGAGTGAATTTGATGTGCAAATCCAACGCACAAGAAGAAAATTCAAAATTGAACGTCAAACTACGCGTACTGGCGCCGCCCAATCCACTGTCAGATAGAGATTTTCCTTTTTCTTTACAAATTATATTTTAATGTTCATTTTTTTCGTTCAGAAATGATCAGAAAATTTTCAACATCAAAGGAAAAAATGTGAATGAAAATACGCATCCGTTCAAACTTACCATCGTTGACAAAAATTACAGACCAGTAAAGAACGTTCAAGCTGGTGACACTGGATATCTGGAGGTGGAATACAATTCTGACGGGGGTGATTTTGGAAAAATACGAATTTGTCAAATTGTGAATAAAACTTTTCACCAATTCTAGCTCACCGAATTCCGGACGACTTTCGCATTGTCGACTTCATCGCAACTGACCTGCGGGAAGGCAACGATCTAATTCTCTTCAACCAACACGGGTAAAGCAAACAAGCAAAAGCAAATATAGAAAAGATAATTATGCAAAATATACATTTCAGATGCAACATTCAACCGAGTCTCGTGGGCAAATTTGTCCCCGTCAACAAGCAAACGAAAAGATCAAGAATAGTATTTTTCGCTTTTCCTGAAACGAAACGCGTTTATTACAAAGGACACGTCGAAGCTTGTTACGAAAACTGCAACCAGTGGGTTAGTGGACAAAACATAATTAACATATATATATATATATATATATATATATATTCTTGGTAATGTAGCACGAGAGTCGATTGTTCATGTTGCAGGAAAACGATTGCCGACACAACAACGAGCAGAAGATAAATTCGTCCAGAAAAGAGAAACGAGACGTTGAAATTTTCAAAATAAGCTCTTCAGCTGAAAATGCGAACTACTCAACATCCGGTATGGCAAAGCGATTGCAACATTAAATTTGCCAAAAAAAATATAAGAAAAATTATACACCTACCAAGGGTTCTGTACTTGGTTTTCTTTTAAATTACAGTAAACACACGAAGAACCAAGAACTGATTCTGAAGTCGAATTAATCCGATTTGTAAATAAAAAAAACAATAAAATTAAAATAAATAAACTAGACTTTTCTTTGATCATCATTATCATTATCATCATCAGTGTCGTCGTTGAAGAGGCAACCTCCCAACAAAGTTCAGTCGGTCCATTAATCGGGTCCAATTGAAACAATACCAATTATCACGATGGTAAAGTTTCATTGAATAAAAAGCTTCATTGAATTAAATTAAATTAACGAGTGATTGATTGAACGGTGATGTAAAACACGACAGAATACATGATTGGATAGTTTGAAAAAGAAAATAAATCGGCAACA
>NW_003526944.1:1316018-1320791 GCF_000181795.1 Trichinella spiralis
TAATTGTTAATTTCTTTTTTTTCTTTTAAAAATTTTCAAATAATATATCAGTTTATATTTCAGAATATACAATATTGCAGTTAAATTTTTATTGTGCAATGATAAAAGATAAAATTATTTGTAATTAATTTTATTCACGACAGTCATTACCTTTGTAATGAAGCGGTTGTTATTTTTACAGAATATTTTATTTTTGCTTTGCACTGAATTGTAAAATTAAATTACTAATTAGTTTTAAATTAATTTTATTAAGAACATTAAATTTTCAATTTAATTGGAAAACAAGTTAATTGCTTTTTTATTCTTTGCTTTAATTAATTTCAATAAAGTTTGTTGTTGTTTTTCATTATCAGATATTGTGCAGTGGTGGAGTTGATTCTACTGTTTGTGCTGTACTTTTGCGAAAAGCTCTTGGTAAATCGAAAGTGATACCAGTATTTATTGACAATGGGTTTTTGCGTAAAAATGAGGCAACTGAAGTGGTAGAAATGCTAAAATCGCTGGATTTTGATGTGAAATGTTCGTATTGTTTGTACAGTTGCGTTTGTCGTTTTATTTAATTTAATTGTTTGCAGCATTTAACAAATCCAGAGAGTTTATCCATTCTACATTACCAATTCACGATAAATTGCTTGGCGCGTTCGAAGATGCAATGCTGTGCCGTACTTGTAATCCTGAAATGAAGCGGCGCATCATTGGCGATACATTTATGCGTGTAAATATGTTTTTTTTAAAACAAAAGGTGAAGTCGAAATTTTTGCATAAATGTTGTTGTTAGATGATTAAATATATCGCGCGACAGCTGAAATTGAACATGAAAGAAGTCTACTTAGCCCAAGGTACTTTGCGTCCAGATTTGATAGAAAGTGCCAGCCAGTTGGTTAGTTCTCATGCGGACACGATAAAGACTCATCACAATGATACGAGTCTTGTTCGTGCATTGCGTGCGTGTGGTCGTATAATCGAACCGTTGAAAGATTTTCACAAAGATGAAGTTCGAGCTTTGGCCAGAGATTTGAATTTACCCGATTATGTGATCAATCGACATCCATTTCCAGGTTCGCATACATATATGTATAATATATTTTGTAATTTTGTATTTGATTTTGGACAATTTTGATTGTAGGTCCTGGACTTGCGGTACGAATTTTGTGTCGGACCAGTGATATACAGCTACCGATGCAGTTCGTCGAAACGCAAAACTTGTTGAACAAACTTGTAAATTTGAGCGCGTGTCAAGAATCCGTGAGGAATTATAAATTCAAAAAGTCATATTTGTTGTTATAATTGATTTATTTTCCCCATCAGGATCCGCACGCGTTTGCTGAAATCAAAAATCGTCTAGCTGGTCCTGATTTTGAAGATCTGATGGACATGTCCGAGAGTTTGGATGTGAACGCGTTGTTGCTTCCACTACTCAGCGTTGGTGTTCAAGTCTGTTGTTGTTTTTTTTTTGAAATTCAAATATAGCTTGTTATGATCAGAAAGCAACTACTTTGCAGGGTGATCAGAGAACGTATACAATGGCAGCGGCAATAACAACGCACCACCTTCCAGTTCCGTGGGATTGTCTGTTCAGTTTGGCTCGTATTATTGTGCGAGTTGTACCACGGGTCAATCGGTAGGCTATATTTCTTTCTAATAACATTATGGGATTAATAATAAATGCTAATGTGTTTTTGTTGATTTTGATTTTTATACTCTTGTAGATTGGTGTTCGTGTTTGGAAAATTGGTCAAAGAAGGCGTTCAAAATTTCACACCAACACTGTTGACATCTTACGTGATTGACGTTGCTAGAGAGGTGGATAGTTTGGCTCATGGAGTGCTCAAGAAGAACAATCTGATGAATGCCGTTAGTCAAGTAATATGTAGATTTTGTTTTATAAGAAAAAGAAATTTTTCAAACCAAAATTATTATAATTTTGTAAATTAGATGCCAGTAATTTTACTTCCCCTTCATTTTGATCGACCTTCGGGAAGCAATGATCATCCTAGTGTTCGTTGGTCGGTTGTACTTCGACCTGTGGTTACTCAAGACTTTATGACAGCAGTTCCAGCCGAACCTGGAAAACATTTGCCTATATCTGTATTTTTTTACGATTCTTAAATTTTAATATTTATTTTTCTCTTGCAATCTTCTGTTTGTTATTTTTCAGGTTGTAAACGAGATGGTATCTACAATTGAAAACAGTTTGCCTTGCATCTCTCGTGTACTTTACGATTTGACGCCAAAGCCACCAGGAACAATTGAATGGGAATAATGACAATAACAATCACCATATAACTGACAAACAAAAAATTATATATATATTATTCATGTACATTCATCATTCGAAGAGTTTTTTCGTATCAAATTTATTTATTGTCTGAAAGAAGAACAATATTTTTTTTAAAAAATTATTTGGATCCCATTTTACCCGGGATTATTATTATCATCACTTAGCCTAAGCTGCGCATTATGTACAAATGATGAAGTAAAATTGTCTGGAAATAAATGTTGTTGTTGAAATTGTGTGGTTTTTTTTCCTCCTCTCTTTACACGTTTCTGTATTCGCAATGATCTATTTTTATCAATTTGATATATATTTTTAATAAATTATTATTTGTTATATTTCTGTATTTTATTATTATTATTTTCAACAGATAACAAAACGATGGATAGAAATGAATTTTGAAGTTGATTATCAGTCACGTTTCTGACGTTGATGCAAATGGTCGTACAGTAACGTGAAGTTGAAAAAAAAAGAAAAGAACATTTCGTCTGACAACGACAAAAATGTGAAAAACAACAGGTAAGCATTTGTTGAATTATTATTATTATTATTATTATTATGGTTTTGATTCCATTTGTGCTTAAATTGTAATATTTCTTTTTTTTTGCATGCTAATTTTACAATTTGCCCATGATTGAACGAGATGCACATGGAAAAAATTAGACGCGTAAAACGAACCAAAAACATTTTCTCCTCTGCAGTACTAGTTTTTGTTGTTGTTCTCGGTGGTGGTGGTGTCTCGATAGTAAAATGTTGCAAACGTACTTTATGCAGATTTTTTTTCCAATGACGATAAATGAGAGAAAAAGTTATTTATTTTTGAAGTTGAAATAGTTTTTTCTTTTGATTGTTTGTGATTTAATATTAATATTATTAACAGTAACTTCAAAAAAAAAGTTGTTGGATTGATTTGAATTTATTCTTTTTAACGAAAAGGATCAAATTGATCTCGCGGATTGGTCGGTTTGTGTTGTGGTGGTGAAATTTGGAAAATGTCAATTGTTGTTAATTTGTTAAACGAAATTCGAATGCCTCGTGTGTTTTTCACCGTTTCAAAAATAGATTTAACAGTGAAAGCGAATGATAATAATAGAAATAATTATAATTATACAAATAAGCAGCAATGTCAGCGCGAGTCACTTTTGAGAATTGGCCAAAAATACTTAATGCAACAATAATGAATAATGCAAATTTAATTCAATCTTGTTGATGATAATCGGTGCTGGTTGGTTGGTGGGAGCAATTTAATTTCATTTTATATATGCGATGCTTCTTCTTCTTCTTCTTGGAATGTTGTTTTTTATTCTATTTTATTTTGACTATTATGATTATTGATTTTCCAATTTATAATCTATTTTAAAACAATTGAATTTCGACAATAATGTAATTGTCGACAATTTTCCATTGGCACCACGCGCACACCTTGGCTCAGCCATTATTCATTTTATATTGAATTTCTCTTTTGCCCAACAATTCGAATAAATAATTTCTTTTCTAAGAATATTTTCAATACACGTCGAGAGCATGATTTTATTTTTCACTTTCGACCTTATCTCAATTGCGTGCTCTTCTTGTTCGATCTCCCCCCCCCCACCAAATTGTGGCCTATTTTTCACGACGTACAAAATTTGCATATTTTTTTTGATCCAACAAACAATGAACAATTTTCACTTCATCATTTTCCATTGATAAACTGTTATTGGAAACGATATTTCGGGGGGTTTATAAGTATAATACGACTTTTTTCTGTGAACATTGAAACGCGTAAAACGAACGAAAAAAAAACCGCATTTTTCTTATTCATCTACAGTATCGGTTTTTGTTTTGTTTTGTTTGTTGTTGTTAATGGAATTTTTTGATTTGAAATTTTTCCTTTTCTACTTTTGACCTTGTTGACCTTTTTTGACCCAAGTGGTCTGAAATATAAAGAATCAAATTTGCATATTTCCATTGTTTGCTTTGCAAGAGGGCAGTGGGCAAATGTAAATTACTTATAACCTGTTCACAGCACCTTTAAATGCTTAATTACGAAATTGAAGCCTCTCATCGGATGATCGATTTGTTCGGGGACAAAATTTCCCTATTACAATCAATGCACGAACAGTTGGATGGAGATGGATAAAAAGAGATGAAACAACTGAACTGTTGTTGTTTATTTTTATTTTTTATTAATTAGCTATATGTATATTTTTTTAATTTTCACCTATTGTTATTAGTTTATAGCTATTTGAAAAAGTGATGCATTTTATTTTTTTTTTGTAAATTGCATCGGTAGCATATTTTTGTCAATTTTTTTTCAAATTTGTCCAAATCAACTTTAAAAAAGATTATTAGTTTATTATTATTATTATGGTGATTTGATTTCAGTTGGTCCAGAAAATTTGATTTTTGCAAATTTTTTAAAGTTCACTTTCAATTTGAATAGAATTGTAAAAAAAAGAAAACTATTTTCCCCTAATTTTTGAAAATTATTATTTCCTAGTGTGAAAAAGGCGAAA
>NW_003526944.1:1320801-1325134 GCF_000181795.1 Trichinella spiralis
TTGGTTATTTTTGCAGGTTGTAAACGAGATGGTATCTACAATGAAAACAGTTGCTGCATCTCTCGTGTACTTACGATTTGACGCCAAAGCCACCAGGAACAATTGAATGGGAATAATGACAATAACAATCACCATATAACTGACAAAGAAAAAATTATTTATATTATTCATGTACATTCATCATTCGAAGAGTTTTTTCGTATCAAATTTATTTATTGTCTGAAAGAAGAACAATATTTTTTTTAAAAAAATTATTTGGATCCCATTTTACCCGGGATTATTATTATCATCACTTAGCCTAAGCTGCGCATTATGTACAAATGATGAAGTAAAATTGTCTGGAAATAAATGTTGTTGTTGAAATTGTGTGGTTTTTTTTCCTCCTCTCTTTTACACGTTTCTGTATTCGCAATGATCTATTTTTATCAATTTGATATATATTTTTAATAAATTATTATTTGTTATATTTCTGTATTTTATTATTATTATTATTATTATTATTATTATTTTCAACAGATGACAAAACGATGGATAGAAATGAATTTTGAAGTTGATTATCAGTCACGTTTCTGACGTTGATGCAAATGGTCGTACAGTAACGTGAAGTTGAAAAAAAAAGAAAAGAACATTTCGTCTGACAACGACAAAAATGTGAAAAACAACAGGTAAGCATTTGTTGAATTATTATTATTATTATTATTATTATGGTTTTGATTCCATTTGTGCTTAAATTGTAATATTTCTTTTTTTTTGCATGCTAATTTTACAATTTGCCCATGATTGAACGAGATGCACATGGAAAAAATTAGACGCGTAAAACGAACCAAAAACATTTTCTCCTCTGCAGTACTAGTTTTTGTTGTTGTTCTCGGTGGTGGTGGTGTCTCGATAGTAAAATGTTGCAAACGTACTTTATGCAGATTTTTTTTCCAATGACGATAAATGAGAGAAAAAGTTATTTATTTTTGAAGTTGAAATAGTTTTTTCTTTTGATTGTTTGTGATTTAATATTAATATTATTAACAGTAACTTCAAAAAAAAAGTTGTTGGATTGATTTGAATTTATTCTTTTTAACGAAAAGGATCAAATTGATCTCGCGGATTGGTCGGTTTGTGTTGTGGTGGTGAAATTTGGAAAATGTCAATTGCTGTTAATTTGTTGAACGAAATTCGAATGCCTCGTGTGTTTTTCACCGTTTCAAAAATAGATTCAACAGTGAAAGCGAATGATAATAATAGAAATAATTATAATTATACAAATAAGCAGCAATGTCAGCGCGAGTCACTTTTGAGAATTGGCCAAAAATACTTAATGCAACAATAATGAATAATGCAAATTTAATTCAATCTTGTTGATGATAATCGGTGCTGGTTGGTTGGTGGGAGCAATTTAATTTCATTTTATATATGCGATGCTTCTTCTTCTTCTTCTTCTTCTTGGAATGTTGTTTTTTATTCTATTTTATTTTGACTATTATGATTATTGATTTTCCAATTTATAATCTATTTTAAAACAATTGAATTTCGACCATAATGCAATTGTCGACAATTTTCCATTGGCACCACGCGCACACCTTGGCTCAGCCATTGTTCATTTTATATTGAATTTCTCTTTTGCCCAACAATTCGAATAAATAATTTCTTTTCTAAGAATATTTTCGATACACGTCGAGAGCATGATTTTATTTTTCACTTTCGACCTTATCTCAATTGCGTGCTCTTCTTGTTCGATCTCCCCCCCCCACCAAATTGTGGCCTATTTTTCACGACGTACAAAATTTGCATATTTTTTTTGATCCAACAAACAATGAACAATTTTCACTTCATCATTTTCCATTGATAAACTGTTATTGGAAACGATATTTCGGGGGGTTTATAAGTATAATACGACTTTTTTCTGTGAACATTGAGACGCGTAAAACGAACGAAAAAAAAACCGCGGTTCTCATTTTCTCCTTCATCTACAGTATCGGTTTTTGTTTTGTTTTGTTTGTTGTTGTTAATGGAATTTTTTGATTTGAAATTTTTCCTTTTCTACTTTTGACCTTGTTGACCTTTTTTGACCCAAGTGGTCTGAAATATAAAGAATCAAATTTGCATATTTCCATTGTTTGCTTTGCAAGAGGGCAGTGGGCAAATGTAAATTACTTACAACCTGTTCACAGCACCTTTAAATGCTTAATTACGAAATTGAAGCCTCTCATCGGATGATCGATTTGTTCGGGGACAAAATTTCCCTATTACAATCAATGCACGAACAGTTGGATGGAGATGGATAAAAAGAGATGAAACAACTGAACTGTTGTTGTTTATTTTTATTTTTTATTAATTAGCTATATGTATATTTTTTTAATTTTCACCTATTGTTATTAGTTTATAGCTATTTGAAAAAGTGATGCATTTTATTTTTTTTTTGTAAATTGCATCGGTAGCATATTTTTGTCAATTTTTTTTCAAATTTGTCCAAATCAACTTTAAAAAAGATTATTAGTTTATTATTATTATTATGGTGATTTGATTTCAGTTGGTCCAGAAAATTTGATTTTTGCAAATTTTTTAAAGTTCACTTTCAATTTGAATAGAATTGTAAAAAAAAGAAAACTATTTTCCCCTAATTTTTGAAAATTATTATTTCCTAGTGTGAAAAGGCGAAATGGCAAAATTTTTTATTTGTACTCTTGTTTCGCTTAATGGTGATAAATTTCAAGGCAATTTTAAAAATTGCTCATGTAATTGGTATAAAGTGTTGTTTATCCAAATGATCGATGTTTGGTCGAAATGGTTGATAGAAGTTGAAAGCAAATATTTGAATTGAGCGATGTGGATTAAACGAAGAAGAAAATGTTTTTTTTGGAGGGATATTTTAATAATGTTTACAAAATGATTAGCATTTTGACCTTGTTGTTGTTGTTGATGTGTGAAGCGCTACCACTACTACTACTACTGTTGCATAAAAATAGGTCCAATGTACAATAGAGATGATATGTTTTCTAATGCGGTATTGATTTCGATAAAAATTCCTTACTACACTTCAGCTTTTTCGAACGTATACTATCAATTAATTATGCTGAAACCAATGTATGAAAATTGATCGAGAAAATTTGCCTATCAATATTGTTTGATTTTAATTATATTTTTTTTGCATTATTATTATTTGTTGTTGTTGTTGTGGTTGATTCAGTAAAAAATTTGTAAAGTAGAAGAAGAAGAAGCTTAAGCGGGGGAGGGAGCTCAGCTTGGTGATTCGTATAGTCGAGTTGGTGTGGAATAAAAGAGCCAATGGTGTGGAAGAGCTGACGCATAGTCGTTCAGAGAGAGAGAGTTAGTTAGTTTTAGTTGGCTCGTCTTAGCTGTTCAACGTGAAAGTCGCTCGCTTGTATGCTGGCGACCTTGTCGTCTCGTTTGGAACTTAATTAAAATTTCCATTGCACTCACTGGGCATATTGAGTAGTTTGTGGCAAAAAAAAATAAATTATCCAACTTTTCCAAGCAAACTATATAATTTGCAACGATCATGATGATGATGGCGATGAACCGCAGGTTATTTTCCATGTTGGTTCTGTTGGGTGTGGTCATGGTGGGCTTCAGCGAATTGCAAGTGGTATAGATCGAAAATACAGTACGGATATTTGTTTGATCTGATCATTTCAGGCACCTCTGCTTGAAAATGAATACGATTTATCGTCGTCGTCGTCGTCGTCATCTTGGCCAGGTTTGGCAAAGTCGTTCAAAATTCTCTATTCCAACGATAATTCCAACATGGTTCCAAACCAATTGTGGACCATTGTCGATCGTAGGAGTGTGCCGTTTTTCGGCGTTCGAGGTAAGAAGGTTCCATTTTTTGGCGCCAGAGGAAAACGACTGCGACCGGTGGTGATTGGCGCTGGCGAAGACGAGCGTTACAAAAAGTTGTCGATGGACTTTTTCGGACCGCGCGGTTGACCATGCTTTAGGCTGGCATGTGGACATTGGTCATTCTATACAGTTGCATACGTATTTATTTCTATTCTTTTTTGCCATCAACTTTGTGGTATAAAAAATTTTCTTTTCACCGGCTCTAGGCGACTGACAATATTCACTTACCAATTTGCTACTATCTGATTCATCTGACTCGGTTTCAGATCTTTTTTTCTTCGTTGTTCTTGTATAATTTTTATTTTTTTCAAAAAAATATAATGTGTCCACACTGACAATCCACCCGGATGGATGCGTGCATTTATTATCAAAAGTTGTGCGCCTTTTTTCTTTTTGTTTTATTTTTTTTAAAAAAATTTCTCTGCTTGTCTCGTTTTTGAATTTTCCAAAATTTTCGTTCCCTTCACTTCGTTTAAAA
>NW_003526944.1:1325144-1367535 GCF_000181795.1 Trichinella spiralis
ACCACGCGCACACCTTGGCTCAGCCATTATTCATTTTATATTGAATTTCTCTTTTGCCCAACAATTCGAATAAATAATTTCTTTTCTAAGAATATTTTCAATACACGTCGAGAGCATGATTTTATTTTTCACTTTCGACCTTATCTCAATTGCGTGCTCTTCTTGTTCGATCTCCCCCCCCCCCCCACCAAATTGTGGCCTATTTTTCACGACGTACAAAATTTGCATATTTTTTTTGATCCAACAAACAATGAACAATTTTCACTTCATCATTTCCCATTGATAAATTGTTATTGGAAACGATATTTCGGGGGGTTTATAAGTATAATACGACTTTTTTCTGTGAACATTGAAACGCGTAAAACGAACGAAAAAAAAACCGCATTTTTCTTATTCATCTACAGTATCGGTTTTTGTTTTGTTTTGTTTGTTGTTGTTAATGGAATTTTTTGATTTGAAATTTTTCCTTTTCTACTTTTGACCTTGTTGACCTTTTTTGACCCAAGTGGTCTGAAATATAAAGAATCAAATTTGCATATTTCCATTGTTTGCTTTGCAAGAGGGCAGTGGGCAAATGTAAATTACTTATAACCTGTTCACAGCACCTTTAAATGCTTAATTACGAAATTGAAGCCTCTCATCGGATGATCGATTTGTTCGGGGACAAAATTTCCCTATTACAATCAATGCACGAACAGTTGGATGGAGATGGATAAAAAGAGATGAAACAACTGAACTGTTGTTGTTTATTTTTATTTTTTATTAATTAGCTTTATGTATATTTTTTTAATTTTTACCTATTGTTATTAGTTTATAGCTATTTGAAAAAGTGATGCATTTTATTTTTTTTTGTAAATTGTATCGGTAGCATATTTTTGTCAATTTTTTTTCAAATTTGTCCAAATCAACTTTAAAAAAGATTATTAGTTTATTATTATTATTATGGTGATTTGATTTCAGTTGGTCTAGAAAATTTGATTTTTGCAAATTTTTTAAAGTTCACTTTCAATTTGAATAGAATTGTAAAAAAAAGAAAACTATTTTCCCCTAATTTTTGAAAATTATTATTTCCTAGTGTGAAAAGGCGAAATGGCAAAATTTTTTATTTGTACTCTTGTTTCGCTTAATGGTGATAAATTTCAAGGCAATTTTAAAAATTGCCCATGTAATTGGTATAAAGTGTTGTTTATCCAAATGATCGATGTTTGGTCGAAATGGTTGATAGAAGTTGAAAGCAAATATTTGAATTGTCGATGTGGATTAAACGAAGAAGAAAATGTTTTTTTTTTGGGGTGGGGGGATATTTTAATAATGTTTACAAAATGATTAGCATTTTGACCTTGTTGTTGTTGTTGTTGCGTGAAGCGCTACCACTACTACTACTGTTGCATAAAAATAGGTCCAATGTACAATAGAGATGATATGTTTTCTAATGCGGTATTGATTTCGATAAAAATTCCTTACTACACTTCAGCTTTTTCGAACGTATACTATCAATTAATTATGCTGAAACCAATGTATGAAAATTGATCGAGAAAATTTGCTTATCAATATTGTTTGATTTTAATTATATTTTTTTGCATTATTATTATTATTTGTTGTTGTTGTTGTGGTTGATTCAGTAAAAAATTTGTAAAGTAGAAGAAGAAGAAGAAGAAGCTTAAGCGGGGGAGGGAGCTCAGCTTGGTGATTCGTATAGTCGAGTTGGTGTGGAATAAAAGAGCCAATGGTGTGGAAGAGCTGACGCATAGTCGTTCAGAGAGAGAGAGTTAGTTAGTTTTAGTTGGCTCGTCTTAGCTGTTCAACGTGAAAGTCGCTCGCTTGTATGCTGGCGACCTTGTCGTCTCGTTTGGAACTTAATTAAAATTTCCATTGCACTCACTGGGCATATTGAGTAGTTTGTGGCAAAAAAAAATAAATTATCCAACTTTTCCAAGCAAACTATATAATTTGCAACGATCATGATGATGATGGCGATGAACCGCAGGTTATTTTCCATGTTGGTTCTGTTGGGTGTGGTCATGGTGGGCTTCAGCGAATTGCAAGTGGTATAGATCGAAAATACAGTACGGATATTTGTTTGATCTGATCATTTCAGGCACCTCTGCTTGAAAATGAATACGATTTATCGTCGTCGTCGTCGTCGTCATCTTGGCCAGGTTTGGCAAAGTCGTTCAAAATTCTCTATTCCAACGATAATTCCAACATGGTTCCAAACCAATTGTGGACCATTGTCGATCGTAGGAGTGTGCCGTTTTTCGGCGTTCGAGGTAAGAAGGTTCCATTTTTTGGCGCCAGAGGAAAACGACTGCGACCGGTGGTGATTGGCGCTGGCGAAGACGAGCGTTACAAAAAGTTGTCGATGGACTTTTTCGGACCGCGCGGTTGACCATGCTTTAGGCTGGCATGTGGACATTGGTCATTCTATACAGTTGCATACGTATTTATTTCTATTCTTTTTTGCCATCAACTTTGTGGTATAAAAAATTTTCTTTTCACCGGCTCTAGGCGACTGACAATATTCACTTACCAATTTGCTACTATCTGATTCATCTGACTCGGTTTCAGATCTTTTTTTCTTCGTTGTTCTTGTATAATTTTTATTTTTTTCAAAAAATATAATGTGTCCACACTGACAATCCACCGGATGGATGCGTGCATTATTATCAAAAGTTGTGCGCTTTTTCTTTTGTTTTATTTTTTAAAAATTTCTCTGCTTTGTCTCGTTTTTAATTTTCAAAATTTTCTTCCTTCACTTCGTTTAAAATGTTTTTTCCTCTCTTTCTTCACCTGTGAATATTTCAGTCGTCTTCTTCTTTTTTCACTATATATGTATGTTGTTTTTTATTATCCTGGTCATTGATTGATTGATCAACAATCACCGACAATAAATAATATGTGGTCAGTGGAAAATTTGATAATCTCACCTGTGGTGGTGGTTGGTAATTTTTTAGAAAAATTTTCAAATGCAATTTGTAAAAAAATTGATAGTTTTTCATTATCAAAAAAAGGTAGAGAGAGAGAGAGAGAATATTTATTGTAAATTAATTATTCGCTATTCACGTTGGAAAGTGGAGAATAATTTTCATTTTACATTTGCATAACAAACAACCTCTAACGTGCAGTGATCAATGAGGTAATGTTGTTTTTGTTTTCAATTTTTTCTGAAACGATTTTTATTAACGAACTTCTATTGCTCGACATTGAATTATTAGATGAGCTTTTCCTTTTTCTCTTGGGCGATTTCACAGAGCACAATTGCGCTTGATCATCCACTTCTAGTTCGCCATGCGCGAAATGCGACCGCATTAACGCTCGAACACACCCGAACAATTATCATCCATCATCATTGAAATTAGCATTTATTATCTGTTATTATTATATGTATATATATATATATTTATTTTTTTTTTGAAAAAAAAGGAAGAAAAGTCGAAATGTCGAAAAAGAAAAAAATTACAGTAATCTGAAACGAACACGTCATGCAAAATCTAGTTTGAAATATTTTCGTTAAAATGTTACTTTTTATTATATGACAAGCTTTTTTTTTAAATTGTGAAAATTATTTATTAATATTAATTTATCAGTTTTGCAGTATTTATTTAAATTATTTAGTTATTTTTTATTAGTCGAACTTTTGAAAGTAGAAAAAAAAGATGGGTTAAAATTGGAATTGTTTGTATGGTTTTTTTGACAGTTTTTAAACAGCATGTTATTTTTTTATCTTTTTTCTTCAAATTCAAGTACAATTCAAAATAATAATTTAATAAATTAATAAATATTGTTTGTTGTTATGAATAAATATGTGCAAGCAGCGTCAATTGGAAAGCGTTGAATGAATGATGTCGTTTGATTAGGTTGATTTGAATATTTTCTTCTATGTATTACGTACGTGCGTGAGTGCGTGGGTGGGCGGGTAGGTGGGTCGAATACAGTTACAGTAAATTTTCAATTGAACACTGGGAAGGTGGAAGAGAAAGAAAATGGGGAAAATTTTTTTCTCTTTCATCTGAACAGGCTTCTTCTTTTGAATTATTATTTGAATTTTCAAAAATTTCCATTTTTTCTACTTTCAACCGTAAATTTTTGTTTTTTTTTCGTCCAATTTGAGCAGATTATTTTTGTTTTATTTTCTTTGCGATCAACTTTTTGTTTTCTACTGTTTTATTCAACTTGTCGTTCATAAATAAATAAATAAATAAATAAATAAATAAATAATGCAGAACATGTTGAGTTTGCTTAGCTTAGATTAGCTGAAATGAATGAATAGTTGACCAGATTTTTGCGTGACCATCTCTGATCACACGCGAAGCAATGCAAATTTTTTCCCGTCATTGGCCGACAGAACTAAACTGAACTGAACTGAACTTCACCGATAGTCGTTGATATTATATTTATTATTCGAAATGAAGCACTGTACTCTGTTTTTCTCTCATTTATGGAAACCCTATAAAACATGGCTTAAATTTGCACAATTTATCTGCATATTTATGCAAATTTAATTCATAATAACATTGATATTCATTGTAAAATTGTAAAAGACGAGAAATTGTGTGCATTTTCAACATCTTCGTCATTTCCACTTTGGGCAAATTAATTTGAAAAGTTAACATGCAATTTGAATGCATAATTGAAATTGCAAATCGCGAAAACTAACAACGTGACCTTCATTAAATTTTCATTTCATCTTTGACAAATGGTTTCCGCTCAGTTTAGCCAACTGTTGCTCTTGTTGTTATTGTGTTGTTGTTGTTTACAGCTAATTACTTTCTTCATATGTGAGAATCAATCGAGTTATGATTTTTAATTTTTATTCAAATTTCACGATTAATTTTCATAATCAATATAATAAATTTAATGCATTTTTTAAAATAGCTGATGACGTTGAAAGAAAGAGCACGTTGAATCGCCGCAAAAGCTGATCTGCGCAATAGCAAATTCAACTTTGTATATATTTTCTGTTTTCAATTTATTTTATTGTCTGTCGTCAAGTTGTAACTTTTAAAATGAAAATTTTCCATCATCATCATCATCATCACATTTGATTTTCTTTCGACAATATGTATACATTCAAGCGAAGCGAATTCGAACGGCAGCGCTGTTGTATGCAAATTTTTTCTCCCCTTCGTTTTCTCTTTCGTGATTGGTGTCGTTTTTTCTTTGCCAATCTACGATCAATTATTGTTATTAGTATTTTTTGCGATTGGATTTGCAAGTTCAAATTGAAAAGTGGAACAACAATAAATAAATAAATAAATAAATAAATAAATCCACTGCTACCATCGTCGATTTTTTGTAAAAATTTCTTCTCTCAGGGCGGATTGATTCACTTTCAAGCCGTCGAATAAACAAATTCGGTCGAATCCGCTTCAACGAATCGACCAAATTATTATTCACCGTCGACTTTTCTCGACCTTTCAGGCAATTCATCCATCCATCTTCATCGTCATTCTTCTCTGGGTAAATATTTATTTGCAAAATTAACAAACCAACTTGGAAAAATCTTTTCACATGGTGGTGATATATATATATATATTTTTTACTTTTTGTCAAAATTGATTCACCCATATAATTTGCTTATTAATATTTTTTTCTTCATTCATCATCCCATTGATATTCATTTCTCTTCTCGTACAAGTTGGCCATTTTGCCCCAACAAAAAACCAAATATGAATTTTTTTTATTTTTTACAACATTGTGATTTATATTCGCATCATATTTTACAAGCATTTGTGTTTACAAGTACAATGCAACAATTTGAGGTTGTTCCTTTTCGGTTGGTTCAGTGAAGAAAGAAAATTTGTTGGATGGATGCTTTGATGTCAATCAACAACATTTTGAATGCAATATGCAGTTAGTTTTATGTCAAGTTTGAAGAAAGATGCTAATTAATTAATAATATTTGCCTCAAATGTTTTCGTTTAATGTATATATATTATTCAGAATTATTAATGAATGATCTTTGACATTTTTGCAAACGATCAGATAAAGCAGAAGTTGGAAAATTTGAAAAAGAATAAGAAGAAGCAGTGCTTGATTTCAAATTTCTGACGTAACAGTGGAACAATAAGATTGCAGACTACTGCAAACAAAAATCACATACATGCATGCCGTTTGCCCACTTTGGCGATGCTTTTCATCAAACGAGACTGCTATATATTTATTTTTCATATTGTTTCTGAAATTCGAACTTTCTTCTTTGCAATTTCTTTGCTTCATTAATAATTATTCTTCAACATATCCAAATTTATTATTTGTTGATCATCTTGAACAAAACGTTTATTAATTTAATAATCGATTGATTTCTATGAACATTGAATTGGTGATTTTTGTTTCAGCATTTTTCTCAAAGAATTAAAAATT
Source organism: Trichinella spiralis (assembly GCF_000181795.1). Taxonomy (NCBI): domain Eukaryota; kingdom Metazoa; phylum Nematoda; class Enoplea; order Trichinellida; family Trichinellidae; genus Trichinella; species Trichinella spiralis. Next base: position 1,331,508 of record NW_003526944.1, read on the forward strand.
GAAATAGAATATATATTTTTTTCGACCATTGTAATATTTAATTATAGACGACACAAAGTGGACAAATGCTGTTGGTAATTTAATAATTGTTCAGCTCGTTTGCGGCTGAATCACCTCTTGGTGACAGAGTGTGACAGCTATGGCGTATCGTGTTCAGTTTACCAAGGTGGCAGATGTTTCAACTTCAGCTTAAGGTGGTGTTTTCTGCGTAAGCAGCTTTATCAGTCGCTTTCAGCTAAACAACAGCTAGGCGACCTGTGACTGTATTATTATTCTTATTATTCATCATCGTTGCTTGAACTCCACTTAGCATCCGCTTTTCCTTACACCAAGGCCTGTTTTTTGTCCTTGCCCAAACTTGAACCATACAAATAATGGCTTTTGTGTGTTGTCCGATTTGCCGGACTGACCGTTGATTGTTGTCGACACACCTATTTACATCTTTCGTTTGTTCGTCACTTCAATCCCCAAAGACGTTGCTGCGGAAATAAAAGCGAACTGCTTACTGTACATCTTACTTTTTCTCTTCAAATTCTTTTCACCATTTCAAATTATTGGAAATATACACAAATTTCAATTTTAATATCTGTACGTCAATACTATATTACTTATTGGTGGCCATGTTGTTCAGCAAATTCATTTTCTCCATATCATTGATTTACTTGGCTGTGTCAATTCTTGGCGATGATTCATCTCTTCGGACAATTCGAAACAGTGAGCAATTTACATACATATACATGTATATGTTTTCAATATAATTAGCATATTTTGTTTCAAGATAATAATAATTTTCTGACTATATTTAATCAAATTTATTTTTTTTGTCACTTGTCAGATTTTTTCACTTTTTGTTGGACACTGTTTTACTGTTGAAAATATTTATATTACTGATATTTGAAAATTTTAAAGTTTAACTGATGTCAAAAAAACGTGTTATAATGACCTTTTTGAACATTTCCATCTCTCTCTCTCTCTCTCTCTCTGTCTTTAACCTTCTCCAGTGTACCTTCATTGTATTCATCACTGTCTTCATTCTGTTGCTTATCAACAATGTACAAGCACATATATACATATATTATTGACTTTGTTTGACTTTTGCTTAAAAATGAATTTTCATTTCATTTTAACCGATCAGTGATCGTTAGGGAATTTTTTTTCTTCTTAAACTGTCTCTACTTGCATATTTATTTCACGTATCGAAACTTATTATAGATTATTGTCAGTCGTAATTTCACAGTTCATATTATTTATGCAAATGTACAGTTTGACTTGTTTTATTTTAATGCTCACTTTAAAAAAAACAAAAATAATTTTGCACAATGATAACGTCCATTAGATTTCTTTCTGATTTGGGCTATTTCGCTTCTAGATCAGCCATCACGGTCTCTTTTTAAAATTACTTCAGTCTCGGCAAAATTAACGAGCGATAAGCAACACCGTCAAACTGACGACAACACCAATTCGGCAGTTGTGCCAAAGCTTTTCGTTGGTTCTACCGCTGGTGTAGTTCCTCCTGGTGGAATTTGTTCTGACGATGAAGACTGTTCTGGATATCCGTTTGCTTTCTGTATGGGGAATTGCATGTGCAAAGATTTTGCCATCAATGCGGGATCCACTTGTTTAGAACCAGGCAATACGGCAGTGTCAATCAAACTTTTTGCCGGTGTTACTTTTTGCTATAATTTATTCACTTTTTCAGGTTCAATGAATAAAGGAAATTGTGGTATTGGTCAAGTCTATGTATCAGAGGCGGGAATTTGCATGAACGGTACAGTGCCAGGATGTTCTCGACGGTAGCTAGCTTATTATTTTGTTTAAATTTATTTGCATTTTAGTTGCCAGTCCAGGATCCCCATGCCAATATTCGCAGCAGTGTAGCGGTGCAGAAGTTGGTGCGTTTTGCATTAGTATGCGCTGCCGTTGTGTTTACGGTATGACGGAAACCAGTGATGGAAAATGCAGTGAGTTTGTTGTTGGATTTGCAATTTCAAAAACAAATATAATATTATTTTCAAAATTATGAATATTATCATTTCAGCATTTATAAATAGTAATTGTACCCATCGAGGAATGATTTGGATAGCAGAGTTGGGTGAATGCAAGCCTGTAATTGCACCCGGTGCTCGATCCTGCACCCATCGGCAGCAGTGTACTGCATCGTATCGAGATTCCCATTGTTTCATGACGCAGTGCAGTTGTCCACCAGAAAGACCGATCGCTGTTGATGGCACATGCGGTGAGCGATATTTTTCTTGGCTTGAATGAGAATTTATTATTTATTTATTTGAAAATAAAATTAATTTTGTTTTGTCAATCGTTTCCTGAAGGAATATCCTGCTCATTGGGCCAGACGTATTCGGGTGTGTTGAATCGATGTGTACCAAGTAAATTCGACAATTGTGAGTTGTGAAATTGTAGATGAACAACAATGTTAATTTTTAGCCGCACAGCCGGGTGATCGTTGTCAATATTCCAGTCAATGTCACGCTCTATTCCCAGGAACTATTTGCGACCGCAGCATATGTCGCTGCCCAAATGACTTTTATTGGACTGGTACTCATTGCACTGATAGCTGTCCTGACGGCTATCAGCCGAATCCTAAAACTGGAGTTTGCAAACCAGGTTCGTTCTATAAGCATCTTTTAAATCTTTCGTTTTATTTATTTATTTTTTCCATTGCAGGATGTAGAGAAGGACAGATTGATTATGAAGGTGAATGCTTGAACCAAGTGAGTCCAGATCATCCGTGCATCATAAGTGCGCAATGTACTGGTGGTTCTAGCTGCACAGATGGTCGTTGCCAATGTCCACCTGGGAAATCCAGCATCCAGGGTGTTTGCACACGCGGTAAGTTGTCCAAAGTTAGATGATCAGTGGTTCCAAAAGTTGAACTCAATGAACTCCTTACAGTTAATTGATGTGCAGGGAAAAGGAGGGAATACGGTAAGGGGACTTGGCATTTCAGACGGTTCTTAGCAATTTCAATTGAAATTAAATAAACTTCAAAGAGTGGACATCTGAAAATGTCTTCGTGGATCTCCAGCAATATTTCCATGGACCCAACTTTTGGAACCACTGGTTTAGATACTGTACTTTTACTTTACTTTTTTCTCACTTGACTTAATTTGATTGAACTTGATTTTAAAACTGCCCGAGTGAATTTTTTCATCTAATATTTCTGTATTATTTGAATTGGTTTTATATGATACGATAATAATTTCAATAAGTACGAGGTTCAAGAAGATTTTTGAAAAGCACTATTCGATTGCAGGAAATATATTTTGAAGCAGTGTATCAGAATAATAAAGAATTATAAAATTGTACATTTGGAATGATATTTTATTTCAGCAAAATCACGACCTGGTGGTTCTTGTGAACACGGCGAAGAATGTACTGATGGATCTTATTGTTTAAAAAATCGTTGCGTTTGCCCAAAAGGTTTTGTGTTGCATAATCAGCGCTGTACAACTCCTTTATTAGGTTATTATTAAAATCAAGTGTTCAATTGCAATTGTCGATCTTTTACGGTATTATTTTTATGTACAGTTCCTCCTGAATCAGCGTGTGGACCTGATGTGGCTTGTGGAGGAGGCAGTTTTTGTGTGAACAATATTTGTACCTGTCCGAATGGTTATATTGTTATCAATCAGCAGTGTCAGTTGCCTGATGCAGGTTTGTATTGTCCATCTTTTGCATCCAACTTGTGAATTTTTTCATACGACTACTATATTTGTTAATTTCAGTGCCACCTGGGTCGAAATGCACGGAAACTGATCACTGTTCAGGTGGTTCATTTTGTTTGTATGGAATTTGCCGTTGTCCAACTGGTATGGTGATTGTCAATCAAAGATGCCAAATACCAATTGAAGGTATTCTATTGTATATGTTGTTCTATTTGCATTTTCCAAGTAAACTGATACTGTTGATAAATAATTTCATTTTAATTCTATTCTAGTCATGCCTGGCCACACCTGCCGCGTAGGCATTGATATTTGCATTGGAAGATCCTACTGTATCGAAGGGACATGTCGTTGTCCAGAAGGAATGGTAATAGAACGTGGCGTCTGTCGATCCCCGTCAATAGGTTCCATCTTCATTATAAATTATACTATTGTACTATCGAATTGCTCATACTTTTGATATTCCATTTAAGTGTTACCAGGCTTCAAGTGCGATTCAATGACACACTGCGGTGGTGGTTCTGTGTGCGTGGACGGTGTATGCACATGCCCGAAAGGAATGACTATTATTAATCAACGATGTGAAATGGCTAAAACGGGTATTTAGTTTACTTATTTACTCATAATTATTTGATTTAAAAAAAAATTTTTTTTAGCTCCGCCTAATTATTCATGTCGAAATCAAGAAATCTGCACCGGAGGATCATCATGCGTTCGTGGCGTCTGCATTTGTCCGAAGGGTCAAATTCCAGTTGGTGATATCTGCAAAGGAAGTCCAGGTTGGTGGAAACTTTTTTCAAAAATTGCTGAAATTGTTTCAAAAGGTACAATTTTTGTCAGATCAACAATCTAAGCAGCGATGTGTCACAGACGATCAGTGTGTAAAAGGCTTCAGTTGTGTATCTTCACGTTGCGTATGCGCTGGAATGCTTCTTCCAAATGGTGTTTGCAAAACAAGTCGATTAGGTATGCATTATTTATTGGCAACAAACAGTTTTTTGTATTGTATTGTATTTAGCTTCTTTGGGTTCCAAGTGTGTTGCTGGTCTTGACGTTTGCACTGGTGGTTCCAGTTGTATTGGAGGAACTTGCACTTGCCCTTCTGGCACAATTGCGATTGATGGACGTTGTCGCATCCGTAAAAGAGGTATTTTTACTTTTATTGATCCTATTTTTTTTAAATCGGTTTCAAATTTTACCTAAGAAGTTATCATATATTTGTTGTTTTCAATTTTTCTGCTATTTAATTCTTCCATGGGGCATTTTATTCAATACACACACGATAGCAATTTTCAACCGAGGAGCGACCATTGTCTAATTATTTTTGCTTTTATTTGGAAATTTAATATATATAAACAGAAATGCTAACTGAACATCTCGTCGTCGATGCTTGTTACAGTGAAAGTGTATTTTCCTTGTGGAAAGTTAAAAATGTTTGTCAATTTCATATTTCTCTTTACGCAGTACCGCAAAATTTTACCTGCTTTCAAAACATTGATTGTACTGGTGGAGCGTTTTGTCAAAATGGTGTCTGCGTTTGCCCAGGGCAAACTCTGCTGATTGATGAAATTTGCCAGTCTGTTATGCTTTTTCCACCTTCCGCAGTGGTACCAGACCCCAAACGATCAATAATTTTAACATCATCGGTAGATGTTGACAGTATGCAAGGATATGTTATTGATAATTAAACACGAAATGCAGCTCTCATCACTTTTCAGCTTCAGCTGTTCAGCCGACAGCTAGACTTTTGGAATCCTGTACGTCAGGTCAACTGTGCATAAACAATTCAACGTGTTTGAATGGTACATGTCAGTGTCCAGTTGGCTATTACGCAGCTCATTCAGTCTGCAGACGGAAAATTTTGGGTATCTACTTGAGCATGTTTTACTGAAGCACTTTGTGCCTGAAGCACATTTGCATCCAATGCGGACATCACTGACAAACAGGAAATATGTATGCACTGGAGCACTATTTTTGCATGCAACGATTCAGCTTTTTTTCACGCGATCAAAATCAGCACTTGCAATAATATTATCTTTATATTGATTTTTATTCCATATTAATTATATACATGTTATTTATAATTATCATATTGAGTAATATGTTGATAAATATTGTTTCAGTTCTACCAGGTGATCCTTGTGATGGAGCAACTCTCTGTGGACACGATTCCAAATGTGTCGATGGTCGTTGTGTTTGTCATGATGGTTTCGAAATAGTGAATCGTCGATGTCGAAAGACAGAGAAAAAGAAGTCCGGTACGTTCATTCAGAATTCATTCACTGGTGTGAAAATATCTCCAAATTTGTACATTACAGCATTGCCTGGCGAACGCTGCGACAGAAATACAGTTTGCACAGGTGGCGCATTTTGTGAACAAGGCAAGTGTACTTGTAGCCCAGGCTTCGAAGTTCATGAAGGGATATGCAAGTGGAAACCTATTCAACCAGCTACAGGTAAATTGCACAACATTTAAAACAGTTCAACGAAAGCATACCTTGTTATCATCATTAGTGGCCTATCCGGGCCAGAGATGCGTTGAAGGGGTGACTAAGTGTTTGAATGACTCGACTTGCTTGCTCGGCACATGCACTTGTCCACCGGGATTTGTATTACACGACAAGTATTGCAAATTAACAGCAGCACCTTTGCTCGATTGGGGTAACGCTGCCTTTTTTGAATGATTGTCTAATAATCAAAATTCAGTGAATATTTTAATTTTTTTTCAACGACTAGCAATGCCTGGACAGCCTTGCAACAGTCAGACACAATGCCGTGGTGATTCCACTTGCATTGGCGGTCTTTGTACGTGCCCTGTAAATCAAGTTATCATTAACAATGAATGCACGTTTGCAAAAGTTACCGGTAATAATAATCGTTTTTTAAAGTTTCATAAAGTTTTTGTTTGCTAAAAATTTTAGATCCTAATTGTTTGTATGCTTTTTTAAAATAAGTTTCTCTCTGAGCGGTCTTATCTTTTGAATGCATTTTAACAACTGATCATCTGCTTGGTGTTGTTTGTGATATTTTTTATTCATGTTAATTAGGCACAAGTAGTAGCAGTGACGTCGGAAAATTTATTATTCCTTGACAATTTATGCTTGTATATTTTTTACAAATAATGTAGTGAAATTTGCAGTTTCTCCCGGCTTTTCCTGTGATGCAAACAGCATATGCACAGGTGGTTCAACTTGCATTGGAGGAATTTGTCAGTGTCCAACAGGAGAAAGCATTGAAGGTTATAGGTGTGTTACGCGAATATCTGTTGGTAAGATTTGGTTAGTTTTTTGTTGTTTGTCTGCGTATTGTTGTTACAACTGTGTGCATGCTCTTTAGTGTAAAATGTGTATTATGATTTTTGCGTGTGAGCACACTTTATATTTTTTAAAAATATTTTCAAATAAGTATGTAAAATTGTTCTTATTATTTAAGGTGGGATTTCTGTGAAAATTCGGGGAAATTTGAAAACAATTTTAATAAAACACTTTCAGCAATTAGTTCACCTCCTGGTTCCTATTGTCGTCCTGACATTGGCGTTTGTACCGGCGGAAGTTATTGTCGTAATAATGTCTGTGTATGTCCGCAAGAAAAAATAGCAATTGCAAATCAGTGTGTTTCATCAAAGGAACAAAGTAATCGAAATTTTGCTATCATAGAGGAGGAATTTATTAAATTAGCATACACAAGTTATAAATTCAGCAACATCTAGCAACATAAATCTAGCAAGCATTATTTCTAAAAGTATCTATATAAGTTCAGTTTAAATTTCTAAAAGTAACTCAACATTTGTAAGGTTTCAATTGCTAGAGATATGTTCGCTTGTTTGTTTCATTGCATCTTTTCAAAATGAAGAGAAGTTTTCTTTTGTTGGTTTTTCGGGTTTCTGGTTTATCATCATAAAAATAAAAATATTTGCTGTAGTAGCATTGCCAGTGTTAGGCATGAAAACTGAGCAATGTGGAAAAGAATTACCATGTCGAACAGGCATGATTTGTGTGGATGGCATGTGTCGTTGCAAACCTGGTTCAACTTTCGACCCTGCAACTGCAATATGTATATATTCTTCAACTCAGAATAATGATTACCCAAGATCATCTCAACCAGGTGAATATATCAGTTTAACAAGTTTTATAATTCTGTCCCTGAACTTTTGATTTCTATTGTAACAAATTATCTTCTTTTTTGCTCTCCAGTGACACCAGGGAAATCTTGCATTAGCAGCAAGTTCCAATATTGCGTGGGTGGTGCTATTTGTGAAAATGGTTATTGCCTTTGTCCACAGGGAACAGTGCATGTATCTGACCAATGCCAGTCACTTCGAAGCTTATTCAGTAATAATAATGCTCAGCGTGAGAAACGTGAAGTGAAACTTGGTGCTCAATGTGCCGCAACTATCCATTGCAACAGAGGGGCAATCTGCGTACGTGGCATATGCACGTGTCCACAGCATTGGAAATTCGTTGACAATTATTGTGTTCCACTTATTTATACATCAGCACAGTCCATGATGTAAAAATCACCTGTACCGAATGAACTGTGTAAGAAGACGATTCATCTTTTTTCCAATATGTATTTTTTTTATAATTTATACGAATTGTAAGTTTCAGGGAAGCAAGAAGAACGCATCTGTTGAAGCAGTTTTCTTGTTTTCAGGCTTATTTTATTCAAAGAAGGATTTTTTAAAAAATGTTTACAAAAAATAGTTTTGCAACATCAGCATAGAAGAGAGTGATCAGTATTATTTTTGTGATTTGCATCTATACTACCACTACATTTGCACCGTCACTAAATTGCACGTCTTGCGTGAAATGCTCACCTCTCACTCAGAAACAGCATGTTGAAATGTTTGTTCAATTGACTGCAGCGAACGGATTAAATGTTGTACTTGCAGTTATGCCTGGTGAAAGCTGCAAAAATGGTGAAATTTGCAGCGGTGGTTCTGCATGCAGTGATGATAGATGTGTTTGCCCTGAAGGATCGGAATTGAAAAATTACGTTTGCTCAAGTAAATTTTTGTCCAAGTAAGGTTCGTTTTGCAATGTGTAATAATTTTTATTAAATATTTCAGAATTGGCGGATCGTTTTGCTGGTCCATGTCCAGCTGAAAATCGAATGACGTCGAAATGTCAGCTGCCAAATTGTTTTTGCAGTCGTAGTGGCTTTGCAATACCGAATCGGATTCCCGCTTTTGACACACCACAGATGGTTATTTTGACATTCGATGATCCAATTAATGAAGTTACGTTCGACTTGTACAGACAATTATTTGACGGTCGATTCAGAAATCCCAACGGTTGTCCAATCAAAGCGACCTTTTTTGTCTCACATGAATATAATAATTATCACCAAACTCAGTGGATGTATTGGAAAGGTCATGAAATAGCCGTCAATTCTATAACGTGAGTAAATCTTGTGTTTATGAATGTTGTTGTATTAATTTAATAATATTTATTCCAAGTATAGTAGTAGTATATGTTGTTAAGGCATGAAACTTTGAGCGATAGTTCAGTTGAAGATTGGATTGCAGAGATGGCCGGTTTGAGAAAATTGCTTCAACAATTAGCTGCAGTCAATGTGAGCACTGTTCAAGGCATTCGTGCACCACAGCTGTCCGTCGGGGGCAATGCCCAATTTACTATGATGCAATCGCAAGGTTTTCTGTACGACAATTCAATGTCAGTCAATCCTGGCAAAGACGGCCCGGCATACTGGCCGCAGACACTGGACTACAGATTGTCGTGGCATTGTGAAGCGGCAGTATGTCCAGATGAATCATTTCCAGGAATTTGGGCTGTGCCAATAAATCAATTTTATGGAAATTACATCAACGATATCAATCAGTACATGCGGGGGGCGATGGTACGCGCGGTCATGACACGCACCAGTACTCCTGAAACGGTTTTGCGATTGTTGTTGGATAATTTCAATCGACATTATCGTACAAATAGAGCGCCGTTTGTTCTTACACTTAATGCAGATTTTTTGCGCGTACTGCCCGGTGATGGCGGCTACAAAGCTTTGGAAAGATTTTTGGCCAAGGTAAAAAAATTGCCAGTTGATCAGTCATTCGTTTTTTTATAAAAAACAGAATACTTGAAGTTGAGTACACGACCTGACGTTTGGGTAATAACGATGGACAAACTGATATCTTGGATGAGGATGCCAACACCGTTGTCGAAAATAAAACAATTTGCACCGTGGCAATGTGATGATTCTACACGAGAACAAGCACGACCGTGTCAGGTGAATTATAATTTTACAAAACATTGTTATAAAGTTGTATTGTTTTTGTAACAATTGTTTCTGATTATCCATTTTTTCAGGTACCTCGCGTATGTTCATTCGAAACCGCTGAACCGGATATAGGCAATCGATGGATTAGCACGTGCGCCGCTTGTCCTTTGGAATATCCTTGGGCAAAAAGAGGTGATCATCGGTCATAAATAATGCATGCTGTATTGTTGTGCAGAATTCATTACTTGAAGCTATTCCAAAGCGTCGGCTGTTAGAATTTATTTCAATTACATTTCTGTCTGTCGGTATATTTCATTGTCATTTAGAAAAATTGTCGAATAATCTACGAATAATTTCTTTCTTATTCTTGCACTTTTGCAACAGTTGTTTTACTCTCACGCAGTTTCAATGGTCATTTAGAACAAATGCGGCATTTCATTTTGTCTTAGGAAAAATTTCCAAACAGACGATTCGCTTTTGTTAGAATTTGTCTTATAAATTTCATCGCTTTATTGTAATTATGATTTATTTGAATGGTGTCCTAAAATTCTATTAAAGAAACATCATGTGATGATGTGCTCAAATTCAATTTTTGTCGATTGTTAGTTAATTTGAAATTGTTTTCTTTTATTTATAGCGTAAATATTGCAAAAATCACGTTTCTTTTATAAAACGATTTTGCGGCCGCAGATTACGTGAAAACGGACGAAAAAAAAGAACAAAATTTAGCACATTTTCGAAAGCGAATATTTATCTTATCGGATGAATGAAAAATTTTCTAATTTGAATTACAGATCCCAGAGTGGAAAATGAAACTGGCTTTATGAACTCGTAAGATTTGTTTCGTCGGATAAACAAATTTACATATGCTGTTGCGATGAATGGAATTCGCGTTCGACTTTCTTTGACCCAAAGCTGTGGTCCTGGTGGGTAAATATTTATTCCAAATTCACCGTTTGAGCAAACTTTGAAACAGGAACCGCGACTATAAAAATCTTTGCAGATGATGAAAATTCCACTTCCTCTGACAGGTTGAACGTAAGAAATCGGAAGTGAAAATTGCTCTAACCAATATGAAAATATTAATTTGCTTATTTTTGCGATTATGGGTAGATATTGAATTTGTTTCTGGTGTGAATAATTTTTACAACGATGAAATAGCTTCGAACGTACCACAGCTCAACGTTCGCTATTATCAATCAGGGGATCCTTGCAACATTATTACAGATAGACATTTGATGGTCAATCCAAACATTCAGACCGCATATATGCAATGCGTGCCATCAAGCCACGGGTAATTTTTGATTTATTTTTTTACATTTTCCACATGCTTGCTTTATTTATTTCGAAGCACCGTGTATTTTATAGGTTGAATGGACGCTGGCAAGCAATGCCTTGCCCGCCTGGTCAAACGTTTCAGTTTGGAAAGCAACGTTGTGATTTCGACTTTGCACAAGTTGCCGTAAGAGCGGATGATGGCGGTGTTCCAGCATTGCCAAGCGTGCTCAGTTCAGCAGTGGGCATGTTTTCTTAGTTTTTTTCTTTTTAAAATTATTTTTCAGAATTTTTGGTACCTTGGCAAGTGAATAAGTTGTCGTTTTTTTTGCAGCTTTTGTTGGTCAACCGTGCGATGGTAAATACTGCTTCGGCGGGTCTGAATGCCATTCTGAAAAAGGCATTTGCACATGTCCCAAAGGGACCGTACTGTCTGCAAATTCTCAATTTTGTCACAGCGAAACTGCTGCAGTTCATCTGGAAAATGAAGAAATATTCACTGGAACCAAAAATTTTACACTGCAAGGTTTCGCATTTTATACTTTAAAAAAATAAATATTTTTTACTGCAAAAAAATTATTTTTTAGCATCACCGGGTAGTAGCTGCGAGCACGGAGAAATTTGTTCCGGTGGTTCAAAATGTGATCCTGCACGTTTCGTATGCACATGCGATGATGGAACTGTGGATCACGATGGCCGATGTGTAAATATTATCTCGGATGATCCGCCCGCGTCACCTAAATTATTAAAAAAATCGCTTGGTGATCGATGTGAAGCGACAAACCCATTGCACTCTTGTCCACCAGGTGCCTCTTGCGTTTCCGGTATATGCGCTTGCATTTCACCTATGATTCAAGATGGTGATCACTGCAGACCATTGCGCGCATCTGTTCATCAAAAAGCGAGTAAGTAGCAAGAGCTATTTATTATAAGCATAATTGTTTCATTGCATTAAAAAAAACCCCTAAATTACATTATGCCAAGTATAAAGTTCATTTACTTAAACGACGTATTTATTGCACAATATATTGAAATAATAATTTTGAGTTGTTTTGTCAAATGGAATGGAATATGGAGTGTTATTGCTCATTTTTATGAATTTTTGATTTTATATTTATTAAACATAATGGATGGACTGTTGTGAATATCCATGTTTACTTTTCCATGTTTTATGACCTGGACAATTGTGTGACCAAGGCCAGCTGTGTCAAGGTGGCTCCGTTTGCAGTAGTGTGACGCTTCGATGCGCTTGTCCTCTGGGTACCAAGGAAGCTGATGATCACTGTGTAGATATTTCTTCGCACAAAAGTACCAGTTTAAATTATTGAAGAAAAACAATGTGAATAATATGAATTTTATTTATTTATTTATTTGTTTTGCATTTCAGATATTTTGGCATCAGTGGGTGAGCACTGTGAAGCAAATACTGATTGTATACATGGTGCGTATTGTCATACTGGGTCAGGAAAGCCGCACTGTGAATGCTTGTCTACTCATGTAGAATTAGATCGTTCCTGTCTGCGAGGTGAGAAAAGTGTCAATTGTAAAATTGAAATCTACTCAAAGACTTACTTTCAGTAATTTATCCTGGCCAACACGGTTGTTCATCGGATAAACAATGCTCAGCAGTGTACAACGGTGCTTCTTGTAAACGAGGACGTTGCGTATGTCCTGAAGGAACAGGCGCCGTATCACAAACTTGTTCAAAAGATGTGCACAGTGTTCCAGAGCATACGTTACCTGAAGCCACAACTACAGAACTTCCATCCGTTTCAGAAGCACCTGTTTACAGCGCAAGTTCTCCTGGTGGCACTTGTACAGACAGTGCCCAATGTTTGGGCGGATCAAAATGTTACATGAATATATGCGTCTGTCCAGAGCAAAATATGCACGCTGTGAACGGGATTTGTATCTACAAAACACCCCCTGTTGTGCAATCATTCGTGACAGCAGGAAGCCGATGCAGTGGGAATCAGATTTGCGCTGGTGGTTCCACTTGCAGGAACGGTATTTGCATTTGTGGACATGGTACAGTTCAACAAGGCAACAAATGCATTAAAACTTTTATGACAGGTATGTGTTCAATTTATACAGTACAAGAATTTTTTTTGGTTTTTCAACACTAACTTGCTTGATTGAAAAAAAAATTAAAAATATCAATATGCAGCGCGTATTATGTTATGTTATGTTATGTCATGTTATGCTATGCTATGTTGTGTTTGTTCTGTTGTTCATTGCGCTTAAAATTTCAAGTTATTATAAAATTTGTTTGTGTATTTTTGTTTGTGAAATGCCGCATGTGTTGGTTTGCTTCAGGTATACAGTTGCCAACGCTGTTAAAGTATTGTATCAGTGACAATATGTGCAAAGGCAATTCAATTTGCATAAATACAAGATGTGCCTGTCCGAATGGAATGCGTTTTGTGAATGGTCAATGCGTTCCAGGAAGAAATTATGTGTTTTCTCCTCAGCAGAATACTTTTCCTGCTTTTGTGTCGTGCAATCATGATACTGATTGTAAAAGCGGTTCTGTATGTGTCCAAGGTAGATGCGTTTGTCCACCTGACACTCAAATGACAACAGATGGATATTGCGAAAGTTATCAATTAGGTAAAATATTTATTTGCTTGAATTTTTTTTAGGAACAAAAGCTCAAATTATTTTGAAATGAATGAGATGTAATAATTAAATTACTGTTTTTACTGATGGACTGATGTATCAGGATGTTTTGAACTTTTATGTTTAAGGGTTATTTATAAATTTAAAATGTAAAGTTTTATTTCATATTCGCGTTGTTCAATTTAATTATGTTTTTAGTAAAGCTGAAATAATTTTATTTTTCGTATTAGCATTCAATTAAGTATAACACCAAGATTTTTGATTGTTCTAGTTGCAAAGAATCAAGTTGGTATTAATTATTATTAGGAATTATATTTAGGAAGTGATTGTAATAAAGATGAAAACTGTGGCAGGCAAGCGATTTGTATCAGCGGCCGTTGCCGTTGTGTTCCCGGTACAGTGCAACAAGGAAATTTTTGTTTGCCATTTAATACCGGTAGTTTCTGATGTATGTATAACTTTTTTTTTGAATTCTTTAAATTTGATTTTAAATTAAATCAATGTACCAGTTGAAATCGATGGGCAAGAGTCAATCGAAAGCACGATTACGTGCTTTAGCTCATTTGTGAAATGATCATGGAATTTGGAAACTTTCATTTCAAATGGAAGCCTGTTTATGGAAAAAACAAAAAGCTGCCATTTGAAAAACCTTCAGAATGAATTTTTCCAATGGCAGAAAAAAAGCCACATTTTCTGTTTCGGATAACAGAGAAAAAATTTGAACAAAGTAAATTTTCTGAAAGCATATTGATAGTTTGAAATTTAATTTATGCCATAAAATAAATTATACACTCAAAAAATTCCACATTTTGAGATTCTCAAACCGGCATCATGTTTTTCTCATTCATTACTGGGCACAACTTGAGCACCCGTCTGTGTTTTGATGCGCACTTTAATAGCAGCAAGCTGTTCGTGAATTTTCATTTGTTTGGTTATTTTTGAATTTGAAATTAATCAGCTCGTTCAGATTCTCATCAGTTTTTCTAACCTCATTTTTCAATTCAATTACAATTCAATGTAAATCAATTACTTTAAAAATAAATAAAGTATAGAACAATAAATAATAAGCAAAAAGCAAATTCGTAATTAATGTTAGTTATTCTTTGATCACAATTAAAGCCAAGCAAGTAAGCGTATAGCAGTCGATTAAAAAAAATTTGCATACAGTTAGTTTATGATGAACACGTCTTACTGTGCCTGCTTTTTATTCAATTGAGGAAACAATACTTTTGTGTTCGTTAATTTAAAAGCACATTAATGTAGTAGGATACAACTTTACAGTAATAAAGATTGTGCAATTCTTGAATACTATGAAAAGAAATTAAATAAAGATTTGAATATAATATATTCATGAAGAAGTTCAGATTTGTGGTGTGCTATAATTGCAAAGCAAACAAACGTCTTCATCTCGCATAAAATTTTGCATAAAGTTTATCACAAACAAGTACAACCGCTGCTTTTCATTGCGTAGAGCAAACATAACATTTTGCGGACGTCGATATAATGCAATTATTATATCAACAGTAATATAAATCCAAATGCGATTTCAAAATATTAACGATAATTGTCTTTCAGAATATTCAAACCTTTGAAGCAGAGTTGATGAAAAATGAAATTCTGATGCATTTAACCGGTGATGCTGTGAAATCGTTGTTCGTCCAGGTAATAATGATAAGATGCTTTTTATTTAGATATTTTCTCTTCTACCACCTGATCTAGATATTATTTGAACCGTTGTGTTTATTTGGATTAATCAGTTAAAAATCAGTGCTTTCTAGGAAAATCATTCTTTGAAATTTTCAAAAATTTCATCATAAATCTTTACTAATTAGGTTTTTTTCAAAGAGTTTCAGTTACTTTAATTTTAATTCTATTTTGTGCGCCTATGTCCTGGGTGTCCGTTATTGCTGTTTCGTTTTTCATTCCAATCCAAATTTTCTATAAAAGTGAAAAAATCAAACTTGAAAACAAGCTCATTTGGTCGTAATGATGATATTTCACTGATGGTTGATTAGTGTTTAATAATACATGATAAACTTCGAGCACCATGCTAGCTCAGTGCCCTAAATCACGCCAGGCAAACAGATGTGCATTTCTAGGTCAGCAAAGTAACTTTATGCTAATTTGATGATGAACCTGCCAACGGCATTCTACTGAAAGCATTTTGTGCCGTTTCAAATCTGCAAGCGATTTCTTATATAAAGCTCTGTTTATTCTTGGGCGATTATTATATAATTATTCGCTCAAGAATAACCGTCTAACTGCTGCGCTGGAGAATTTCTCCAGTTTTAATGTTTCACTTCAACAAATACACCGTACGATCAAACAACGAACATCAGTTGGACAATTTCACACCTCAGCATTTATTTCATTCCTCATCACAACATGCCATCAGTCAGGTAGGTATGAAGTTTTACGTATTTGCTGATTTATCTTTACTTTATTTTTCTTTCTTTCAAACACTTCTTCGCAAACCCCTGGCATTAAACATAGCCACATTTAAGATCTCTGATTGCATTTCCATCGTACATCCATGATACTGTCAGAATTGCACTGTCTGGCGTTCCCTCTATTCTTGAAAATGAATCCTGAAAGTTCCCACGATATCACGTTGCGAAGAGCGCTGACACGTGAAAATTCTTTCCCATCATTTAGAAAATACCCTCACCTCCACAGGTACCAACATTAATAAGTCACAGACAACGCCAGATTATCATGTGCGGTGGATGCAATTTCTAACAACATTTGTTTTTTCCATCCTGCTAATTCTCCCTCCTACCCTGCTAATCCTGCTAATTCACAGATACCCTACTAATTCCTGACCTGTCCCTCTTGACAGATGGCATCTCCCATTGAACTATTGACCGCTTCAGGAAGAACAGGGATCGTGGTAATCTGTAGAAAATTCCCCACCTAACCCCCCCCCCGCCCCATCACTCCCTCCCATTTTTTTAGATTCATGGAGATCGGTCTTCCATTGTGGCTTGGGATAATCATAACATTTTTCTGAAGTATTATCGACGGTGATTTGTTCACATAGAAAAGAGAGATATCAGCAGCAAATACCAGAACTTTAGAAAAATTTTTTAGTAGGAAGTATCTTTCCATCTTTAGAAACAAATTGCGTTCTGATCATAATTTATCTGATTTATCCATTAACTGGATTAAATTAGCAAATTCTTATGCAATTAACTCAATTGAGGGAATCATTTTGCTTTATTATGTTTTTATTTTACATCAAGATAAAGCTTTATTGTTTTCAAAACTGTGTAGTTTGCTAGCTACATCATTCATTTTTTATTCCAGTTCTGCATTACTTTTAATTTTATCAGCTGCAATTATAAATGTTTTCAACTGTAACAGCAGCTATAGATTGCTCGTTTGGAACCATAAAACCATAAAACTTTTCCACTTCTACCTAAATTAATTATAAATGAAAATTTACTATGTACTTCATTCCTCTTCTAGTGAAAGCAATTTATTATATCTAGATTCTTTTTCATAACAGAAATATTTTTTATGCTATGTAATAGATAGCTGTCATCATATTTTCAAGTAGATAAGCTCGGTTAACGCAATTTTATTTGAAATTATTATTTGTAATTTCCGATGCTTCTGTTAACGGATTTTCATCGAATTTTAGTGAAATAAATTTGCATAATGATGAGATTTCATATAATATGAGATGTGTGAATAAAAACGTAATAACAGTCGTCATTTAATATAGTTGTTTGCTGAACTTAACACTACGCTATTACGGACTAAAAATTAGGTTGTTTCACCTGAGGCAGTGGTATGTTCATTTGCATTATTTACTTATTGCCCTCTGCTTCAGAGCACTCCCTTCATATTTAGTTACTCAGTTCATTGCCATGCATCCGGAATGCATGTGGTCAACTATAATTCCGCTCTTCACTGTTATCTTTGAATGAGCAGTTAGTTACATTCGATATTGTGATGGGGGAATTGCATGCTTGCCCTTTGCATGACGTTACAATGTTCATATCCATTAAAATTACTATTCCTAACTTTCAGTTGCTCTTACTAAATGCTGCATGTGGACAAGTACGTATTTGTGCAATTTATTTTGAGATATTTGCATTAATGTAATTCTCAGAGTTCTAGAATATACAGATTTCCATATTCATATCGAGCAATGTAAAGCAGTTGAATTGCAGAAAGTAATCAAGAAGATAGCAATCCAGCATAAAGATTTTGGTATCGTTTTTATGAAGTAATGCTTATTTTTTGGTTCTGAAAAGATGAAATTGAACAGCAATTTCAAATACACAGAAGGCTCAGTTTATTAATTTTTATAAGATTCTATAATAATAGGATTGTAAGTTAGCGGCATCATCTGCACCATATCACTTTAATCTCAACTGTGGCGTCGATATTAATTCGTCATGTAAGTATTATCATAGATTGGTTGCTCTTAATCTCAATGTTTTATATTCGAACATTATTTTTAAAATATAATTTTTTAGAGCTAATATAAGCTGCTTAACTGCTGACTGACTGCTCCCTTTTCTAAACTGATGGAAAAAAGTAAGCAGCGCTATAATGTCACTATTATTTCGATAAGTTTACGTACTACTTGTATGAATTCAAAGTAATAGTAGTCTTTTCCGTGATGTTTTGTTAATTCTCACTGCTACAAGTTAACGGATTTTCATGCAATGTTAGTGAAATAAATTTGCATAGTAATGAAATTCCACATAATATAAGGTGTGTAAATAAAAACGTTATAACATTATGTATTCAGCATGTTCTTGATAATTATATAACTGCGCTATAGCTGAAGGAGAATTAGGTTGTTTTTCCTGGGGCATAGTAGTCTATATTATTTGCATAATTTACTTATTGAAAACCATTGCAGATTACTTCGTTCGTATTTAGTTGTTCCATTCAGTGCAATGTCAACAGGCGTTACGTGGTCAACTATAATTCCGCTCTTTTATGTTCGCCACAAATAAGAAGTAAGTTACATTCAGTATTGTGATGCGGGTACTCTACGCATGTTATTTGCATGACTTTACAAATAAGGTGAACGCAAACTAATGGGGATATCTCTATCTATATTTCTGTTGCTAATTTTCAGATACTCAAACCAGATGCTGAATTTGAGGATGTTCTTTTTTATATTCAGATATTAATTTGATTCAGTTTTAGTATTAAGAACATTTCCTATTTGCATCAATCAATATGGAGCAGCAACATGAAATGGTTGTGAATGTGAACATTTTATTATCTGACTGGTCACGTTTCTTCATATGTGTCCAACAAGTAAGTAATGGAGTAATGTTACTGTTGTGTTTATGACTCCATTGCAATTTTCATACAATACAATTTGTATAGAAGCTTATGAGGAACAGCCATATTATAAAAAGTAATTGGAGACGAATAACAGTGCATCAATAATTTTCATATTCTATTCATTTCCTAATTTAATGTTTTGTTTAGCTTATTTAGCATTTTTAGTTTATCTCCTTGTTGAGTTCTAATCCATACGGTCTACCTCACCTGTGTAGTGTGTCAGAAGTAAGTACCTTTGTGGTTTTCGTTTTTTCCTAAGATACGTCAGAGCAATCAAGCAGTTTTGATTACCCTATACCTCCTGCTACTATGTTCGTTCGAGTTAGCATAAATGTGTTGAAAACAGGATATGACAAAAATTAATAATTAATTAATGAATATTTTCTTGATAGCAATGGATTACGTTAACAACTGATCAGTTTTATTGGTGGTTACTATGTCTCTGGCCACGCTGGTACGTTGAGTTGTCATCAGTACATTCCAAATGTTGCATCACAGAGTTCAGTAAGTGCATGTTTTATTCATAATAAAACATAATAATAGCAATGGATTACATGCTTACTATCAAAGAAATACAAAGCCTCACCCGTTGATGAACCGCGTTAGTTAAAGCTGGCATATTGGGGTTCGTCGTCTTCTCGGTGTAGTTTTACTGATCACGAATAGTAAGTAATGATTTATATTTGTTGCAATTGAGGCACATTATGTCAACGCAATTGCAAAATATTCAGTTCTTGGTGATGCTGCTCGGTGATAATGGAAGCTCATATTGATTTTGAAAGCAATGAATTAGATTCGTTATCATGCCACTGTTGTAGTTTGAATTAGCGTCAGTGCGTTTTAAATGTGGTATCACACATGGTATGTGCTAAAATTATTGTTCATTCATTATGCTAATACAATCAGTTTTGGTTTCTGAGTATTTCTTGCTACCGTAGTAGATTGAGTTGTCGTGAATGGGTTCGAGAGGTGATATGGAAAAAATCAGTACGTATTTTGTTCTTGATAGCAATCGATTACGTCACCACTATCGAAGACGTATGACATCCGTACTGATGGCTCCCATGTTGGTTGAATTCGGTCTGAAGACGTTCCACACAGCTCAGAATGTGGTTTGCTTACCAAAAAGTAAGAATAATGACTTGAATGAGTTAATACGTAACTGTTAAGATGAGGAAGCAATATGCTGACGTACGTTGAATACGAAAAGCTTTTTTGAGACAGCATCAAATGCCAACCATCTAATAAGTTACAAATTACTATAAGCATATAAAGCAAGAGATGCACTGTTATTCGTCTTCAATTGTTTTTTATAATATGGCTGTTTCTTAGCAATTATTTCGCAGATTGTGGTGTGTACAAAGGGCAGGGACGTAATCAACGCGAGCTAATGACTCACGCTTACTGGGAATTTTTCGTGCAAGGGAAACAATTGCAATTCCCTATTCCATTGAAGAAAACGTTTTATTCGATTGCCAAGTCTTTTCAGGTAAGGTCTCAGATATGGATATCATAATTGTTGCAGTTGCGTTTGAAAATACTGTTATCGCCTTCGTTGACGCCCGGATCTATGGGCACAATGAAAAGGAGATCCCTGCGTTCCGGCTGCAAGGATACTCTGTGACGTACGATGCCATTGTCGGTTGGCATCTAGGGACTTGGAACGATGACATCTTGAAAAACGGTTGGCGACGTCTCCCAAAGGTATCCCGCTCCCAATAAGGGTTCTCGTGGAACATCTCAGCCTGTGATAACTCCCGGAATTCGACACGAATCGGCGACCGGTTAGAACGACGGAGACACCCACCCGTTGGTCTTCTCTGTCAGAAGGTGGGCAATGCTTCAAATGGCGGAACACGTTACCCGTCAGGACGCCCACGCAGCGTGGTGAGCTGCAGTGTCAGCCGTTCATAGGCCCTTTCAGAGTTATGCATTTTATAGTTTGATTCAAATTTCAAGACAGCAATGGATACAATCAGTTCATGCTTCTAAGGAGTTTCATACTGCCACCGTGACTGCTCGCTTGGATCATTTTATTTTACCAGTTCAATTTGTTGCAGTTTATGAAGTTTAATTTTTTATTACATTTCAGATTTTCATACGTAAATATTTCAGTTTTCATTTCAGGCTCATCTGTTCACCAGGGTTTCATTGGTTCAGGTTGCTTTTATTGGTTCAGGTAAGTTCTATAGATGGATGGACTTTATGCATTCTGGTTGCAGATTCATTCAGAATGCATAAAGTCCATTCATCTAAACTTTCCGCACTGGAAATGCATCAGGTAAGTTTCAAGTTGAATTTTGATCCTTCATGGGCAGCCTAAAATAACGAGACGGATGAATAATGGTCTGATTATTATATTATATGGATGAAAATGGCGACAATAAAATGTAATATTCAAATTTTCGAATTGCCTAAGGCTTGACAACGCATAGCCAGAGTCTAAATGCTTTTACCAATGGGCATAGCCTGGGGAGAATATGCAAATTTTTTTAACCCCTAAGGTAATATGCAAATTTTTATTTGCCCTGAGGCGTAGCCTGAGGGCAAAGCCTCGGGCTATATTTTAAAAATTTCAAAATTTTCGAAAAAATGCCTGAGGCATAGCCTGAGGCGTAGCCTCAGGGCATAAAAAATTTGCATATTACCCCCAGGGGATTAAAAATTTGCATAAATCTTTCCTGAGGGCAAATATGGTGCAATAAAACGCCTGAGGCATAGCCTGAGGGAATATGCAAATTTTTTTTTGCCCTGGGGCGTAGCCTGAGGGCAAAGCCTGGGGCTATATTTTAAAATTTTCGAAATTTTCGAAAAAATGCCTGAGGCATAGCCTGAGGCGTAGCCTCAGGGCATAAAAAATTTGCATATTACCCCCAGGGGATTAAAAATTTGCATAAATCTTTCCTGAGGGCAAATATGGTGCAATAAAACGCCTGAGGCATCGCCTGAGGGAATATGCAAATTTTTTATTTGCCCTGGGGCGTAGCCTGAGGGCAAAGCCTGGGGCTATATTTTAAAAATTTCGAAATTTTTGAAAAATTGCCTGAGGCATAGCCAGAGGCGTAGCCTTAGGGCATATAAAAATTTGCATATTACCCTCAGGGGATTAAAAATTTGCATAAATCTTTCCTGAGGGCAAATATGCAATAACTTTATTCAGGATCAAAAGAATCAGCATGGAAATAAGTTAAACGCATCCAAGAAATCTACCTTCCCTCCGCCTATTTCTGCGCCCTGACGTGAAATCCCTTCGATCTTCGTCCCTGAAAATGGTTTACCGTTGCGTCAGCAATCCACGGACAAGCACCAGCCATCTGCAGCATTTCTATTATGCAACTCCTTTACTCCGGATCAAAGTAATCTCCCTAAACATGAAGTTACATAGTTATTACATTAGATAAACGCATCCCAGAAATCTACCTACCTTTACTCAGCTGCGGCAAATCCCTGCGACGATAGACATCTACATCGCATACATGTACTTACCTTTTTAGTCAGACATCTGACAACTACAGCCACAGCTATCAAAACGGTTCACCGTTGTGGGATGGTTGTCGATCCAGGGACGTCTGTTCATCATCCTAAAACTAAATACAGTTTGTAAAAGTACTTACCTTTACCACTGGCGTTCCCATGAGCCGTTTCGACTGAATCGTTTGTAGCTGTCAGACATACCTGACAACTATGGCGATCATTTACCTCAGCTGCCCGTTGTGGGAGTGGATGTGGCTGGCTAATCGAGGCAAGGTTGCAGCCGCAATTCCGGTAGCTCTTCTGCCTGAACTCAGACGGCAGAATCTTCTGGTGCCGGCAATGGCATACAAAAGTCGAATCCTTGCCGCTGGTCGTCTACTCTGCGTTCCCATTTCATCTACACTAACCAATGTTCGTACGTCCTGGTTAAACGTGACCATCAGGTCGTGACCAACGTGAGCATTAGCCAGCGTGG
The DNA here is from genome assembly GCF_000181795.1 of Trichinella spiralis. NCBI lineage: Eukaryota > Metazoa > Nematoda > Enoplea > Trichinellida > Trichinellidae > Trichinella > Trichinella spiralis. The sequence goes on from NW_003526944.1 coordinate 1,354,581, forward strand.
TGCATTCACTGCCTGCTCCCAGTCAGCACAGCGGTTGGTTTTTGACTCTTTAGCCCTCAGCTACAATTCCAAAGCCATTGAAGATAGCAGCGACCCAAAATGTGTAGCTGGAATACCTTTAAATAGAAAATGGCCGGTTGAGTGGGTTGAACGTCCGTTGACTCCAGCGTTTTCCAGTCGTAGTCTCCTGATCTGCTAGGGTGCACCAACAACGTAGTCGGCCTGAACGTTTTCCCTTCCGCTACATCTTCCCTATCCGCTACCAGGCGATGAGCGCAAAATCTGAGCGACTGACCATGAGACTGGAGGACGCCCACGGGCGCATGGAGCTCTATGCCGTGATGGAATTGATGACCGCCGTGTTTAACTCGCCGGACGCGATTCCACTGAATCGTTGCTGAACAATCGTTAAGCAACGATGCATCATGAACAAAATTAGTACAGGGGTCTTTACTTGGTAATCTTTGTGAAAGCACGCCGGAACTGCTGGGTACGCTTTAATGCCAGTTTCAGCTGTCACAATAATAGCAATGTAATCAACAATTAACGTATGATCATCATTTTCAAGACTAATTCATATTAAATTATCCAGAAATGAAACATTACCTAAAAGACGTAGAAATAAAAAAACGAAAAAAACGACAGCTGAGTAACAACTTTACGGCAACTTGAACTACCACGACGCTGCATTGGTAGGGACTTCAACGTTATTCATAATGTAATCCATAACTATCATGAACAATGAGTTCTTAGCAACCTTTGTGCTACTTGCGATGCCTATTTCAATTCCAACACACGCATTTGTACCGTACATTTTCAAATGAATAGAAAACTTAAAGCGGAATTAATATAGTTATCTAAAAATAAAAAGCACAAATTTATGCTTCCCTAGCTTCAGTACCTGTTAAGTAACTGAAAGTTAGCTGAAGGAACATTAATGAAGACACCCAATACTTTCCTTACACCATACCCGTATAGTCATGCTGATGACATGCATGCAACAGCCGCATCACAAATGTCAAATGCAACTTACCGCTTATTCATAGATGTTATTGAAGAGCAACATAGCAGTTGAACGTGTGCATCACCGCTGACATGAAAATGAAACTAAATATGAACGCAGCACTCAGAAATTGTATAGAACTAAGTAAATTATGCAAATAAGCAAGCCACTATGCCTCAGGTGGTATGACCTAATTTTCCATCATTAATTGCGTAGTGTATAAAGTATTATTAACAGTATAAGAACATGAAATATTTTAGGTTTTTAATTACACATCTCATATTACTTGAAATTTCATTAGTATGCAAATCGATTTTACTGAAATTATATGAAAATCTGTTATCGTGATGCAATGAAAACTATGAAAAGCGTTGTCACTTCTTACACATAGTACGTAATACAAGTTAGATGAGAGCATTACTTACTCTTGTCATGTACAAATGAAGAGAAGTGACAAGTCATGTTATTAAAGTTGAAATTTCAAGTTATCTAGAAAATGTGACAAACCATCTTGACGTGCTGCAAATGGCAATGGTATCCTACAATCATAATGTTATATAATCACAAAAGAATATTGAAATCAGTTTTCTCTGTACTTGCATTTGTCGTTCACTTTTCCAGAATCTTGAAATAGCTGCCTTCAACATTTTTTATAATCTTGCTGGTTCATGTGGTTTAATGTGAATCCGTTTCAAAGTTTGAATGTGAACTGAATTAGAATAATCACTCATTAAAAAACAGAAATTCATACTTATTTGTTTTCAGCACCTGACAGGAGTATCTAAACGTTAGGAATAACAAGACTAATGCAAAAATATAATGACACGTTAGTTTCTATTCACCACATTTATAAAGTCATGCACCAAATTCAATACAATACAATACAATTCCCGCACCAAAATGTATAATGTAACTTACCGCTTATTTATAATTTACACATTGGATTGAAGAGCGGAATTATAGTTGACCACGTGCCATCTACTGACATAGCAATATAATGAAGAACGTACTACTCCTAAATAGTGTGCAGTAATAAGTAAATAATGCAAATAAAGCAATCCACTACACCTCGCATAGAACACCTTAATTTTCATCATTAACAGCGTAGCGCTATAAGAAAAGTGAACAAGTATAATAAATGACGAAGGTTATTACGTTTCTATTTACACATCTCATATTGTGCGAAATTTCATTAGTATGCAAATTTATTACTTAATATTTTATGAACATCCGTTTACCTGAAGCATTACAAACAATGAATAGCCACTTCATATGCAATTCGATAGAATGATGAGATGATACCAATTGCACAGCATAAATAAAGCTCTTGTTATAAAAAGGAATCGGTTTTCATAAACATTTGTAAAACATAATACATTTATTGCCAACAAACAAATTTCCATTCTGTTTCTGTGTAAACAACTTTCTAATCATAAGCTTTGCATTTCATCATCAATAAAGTTTACTTTACAACACCTTTATGTAAATTCTTTTAGAGCTACACAACTAGCAATGTCATTATATTCTACAGTTTAACCTATGAAAAGTTCTTTTTAATAAATTCTCAAGAATTAGTCACTATAAGACAATTACAAAAGTTATTTGAAATACATTATTAAATTACAATACTATACAAAAGCAAATATACCCTCAGTCGACAACATTTAAGCTATGCTTGAACGCTAAAAAAGCTTTGCAAAATTAAGCCCAAGTCAACATAGCAGACCACTCTCAATACAACTGATGATATGGAGACGTTTCTGCCTATGATCGAGATGTCTGTTATTTCTGGAACCATTCAAAAGGCAGTGATTGACAATGTACATCAGGTGGGACAGGAAGGGTGGGGAAGGGAAATGGCAGGAAGGAGAACATGTGAGATGCAGTATGGGAAGGTTGTTAGAAAGTGAACCACTTTCTGTAATTTAACTTTCACACATAATAATCAGGCGTTGTCCTTAACCTGTCAATATTACCAACATGAGGGGAAATGGTTCTACTTATTTAAATATGGTTAACAATGAAATGCACCAGCATTCTTTATGATAGAGTGGCATCAAAAGAATTTTCAGGTTTCAACAATGTCAGGGCATTATTGATGGTCATTCTGACAATTTGGTGAAATAAAGGTAAGGGTGCCCTCGCAAGATCACATCTGGTTTCCAGTCATACCAAACTGTCCTTTACACTGCCGAAGCGATCACTGTAATGTATCCGCAGATGCGGCACCAAGTATCAGTGAAGCAACTGACACAAATTAGCCAGTTAATTAGATATTAATTAAAAATAATTAGAATACAATTAATACTATAATAAATATTTCTTTTTTTACTGTTCAGTACTCATACAAATAGATTAAACATAAATAAATGGGTATTATAAAATTTTGCTTTATTTATAAATAGCAAAATTAGTTCATAAATAACGGCAGTGGAAACGTCCGCTGGTTCGTATTCCACTGATGGTTGATCTGTTCGTTTGCGCACACTTACAAAGTACGCAGACTGCTTGACAGCTATCTACTCATTTTTAATTTTCAGAATGGAATCAGAAATTATGTGATAGCACTAGCGAATTAAGAAAAATAACTCGCACTGTTACACTTACATATAGCGATATTCACAGTACGGACTGCAAAAACTGAAGATCAGCAGCATTCGCTATTCAGTATCTGATAAAAAAGGTTTAAGAATTTCGTTGTCAAACTTTAAATTCAGAGTTGTCATTTATAATTTTAGCAATTTCAAAAGTCAATGAACAAAATGTTTCATCAGCCATGTAATTAATAAAATGCCGTTTGTTTCTTGAACGTCATTTAAAGTCAACCCAGATAAAATGCAATTGAACTGCTATTACAGTTCTCAAAACAGACCATATTTTATGCAGTGTGCATGCAGAGATGTGAATGTGAAGAAGAAAAAAGAAAAGTATGGAAAACCACGAAAATATGTAAAACTTCATACCTGACCGATGGCATGCTACTGATGAGACATGAATCACGTGTAGAGCCGTGAAATTTTCCAAATGTTGCACGTGGTCCGATGGCATATTCAGTTCAATATTTATAACGTATTGGTTGAAGAGAGGCACCAGAAATAAGCAAATTACCCAGGGCAGTAGTTAGAGCGTTACTGATCAGCCAATAATTATATAACAACCACTAAAGAATAAACACTGCTTTATATTGGAAATCGCTTACAGATTTGAATGGCACAAAGTGCTTTTAGTAGATTGCCGTCGGCAGTATTCATCATCAAATTATCATAATCTTACTTTGGTGACCTGGAAAAGCTCACGTGCCTTTATACCGCAAAATGAAGTGCTATAACAGCACTACAGATTATACTAACCGTTTACCAAACACCCACTGACCAATTAATTAAACATGGCGTTAATATTTAATCCCCAGTAATTCATAACTTAAACAAGTTCAAAATTACAATCGTACCTGAACTGCAATGGACAACGAAGTTTGTCACTTTTAATTTGAGTTACAGCAACCCATTATTGTTATATCGTTGCCGTCGGATAAAGCAGCTTACGATGATTCCTTTTAATAGGAAATAACACAGCAAAATAGATATCAGACGCTGTATATTAAAATAAAAAAATATGCCAATCAAGAAGGTAACAAGAAATTTTGTTAGAACAACTGAATCTAAAATGGAAATTTTTATCAGAAAGGCAACATTATTGGAAGAAAACTTTTTATCATTACTATAATATTTTGCAGTGATTAAATGAACAAGAATATTGTATTTTCAAAACTGATCTGACATTGAAGAACTGGAAGAGCAGATACCAGCTGCAAAACATCAAAAAGAACACCGTAAAATGAATAATCTAAAGTAGAATTTCAAGAAGAATAATTGATGAAGCGTGGAGCGTGTATCGAACTGCAACACGCAAAATTTACTTTAAGCTTTAAAGTTATGAATGCATAAATTATGCGTAACCAATATTGCCCAATTTTTATAACGAGAATCAAATTTTATCAGCAATTGAAAATGCGAATGGAATGAAGAATTGTTCTTGAATTTTCTTAACATTCTACAGCACACCTATATTGTAAAACATGTTTCGTGACGGAGAATAAGTGCAATTCATTGAAAAGGTGACTTTTTATATAAAATATATTGCAACAATCGTTTTGTTTCTTCATAAAATATCATCTGTGCAAAGAACAAGTTTTGTCATATTTCTCATGAAATCAGCGAGAGCATATTACCAGAAATTTATGTACTTTTATCTTGCGCAATATTCTTTACAGTTATGAAGAACGTATTTAATAATTCGTTGCATCTTATAGAACTATAATAACTTATAATTCTTCATCAGAAAAGATGCCTATAAATAAAACGCACAAGCACATGAGTTTATTATGAACTGTTTGTTAGTTTGTTGTCATTGTCATTGTTGTCAGTCTGCGTTTGTTCATTTATTCATTTTTATTCCATTTACAATAAACTGTTTTCAGGAATTAAAACAATTAAAATCTTTGATATGCAACATGAAAGCAGTGTCAGACAACGAAATGAAATCAACTTAAATAGGTAGAAGCTTGGTATAATTGAGAAGCTAATTCAATAATAAAGATGATGCATCGCAGGCTATTCTATAACAGTTATTTTAACTAACCGAAGTTAAATAAAGCATCCCTTACTACAATTATGTATTAATAAATGTTAAAGAGAAACATCGTAGAAAACTGGTTTGAACTGAGATTTATAAATTTATATTTTACTTTGTTATGGAACAACGTTCATCACAGTAATAAAAATGGACTGACAATTATGATAAATTAGATCCTCAAAAATGAAATAATGGTCTTTGAATCCCTTTTTCTCCGAAAAAGACATGCATTACATTGAAACGATCAGAATCGATTGAGAAATGACTCGAAATTTATCCGCAATCTTTGTACCAAATTCAAAGGGCATTTATTCCGCAACTACCGTGCAGTTTCTGTTGAAACTCTCCAAACAACCTGAATTATTCAAAATAATCAGATTGAAATGCAATATTTATATAAAATGGCAGATTTTCTGTCCTATTAATGTCACATTCAGAAACCAGCAATTCTGTAAAATTTCTCAAAAAATTATCGTTTGTGGAATATTGAAAATTTCCACACTTATGACTAGTGCAATATTGTTTGCAAGTATCAACAAAACCATTTTATAATTTATAGCGCTTTTCGAGAACCACGGAAATGGTTTTCCTGAATTTACATTTGGATGCCTCGACAAATTCGAATAAATACTCAGTAGTAGCACATTCATCTGTCCTCAATTGTGCATTTATTTGATTTTGTAGCAATAGCATTTAATTTCTAACGGGGCTTATTACTTTTCGTGCACAATATGCAGAGCCGTATACAACATTGCATACAAAGGGAAGATGGAATCAAATACCCACATTTTGGTATCATTAAGAAGCTAAATGAATTATAAAACCGATAATGGAAGAAATGTTCCATGAAATGCTTGTTTTTAAAGAAATCAAAGAGATCGGAGAGATACGATAGGAAAAGCAAGTATTAATGAATTTTTAACAGCAATATGTCGGGAAATTCAATTCAACTGACAGCTAAACGAAAATAATTTATTAAGAAAATCAATGCATTCAAAGGAAGAAATAATATATGAGAAAAATTTCGATGTAATGATTCAGTATAAAGAGATTTAAAGATGTTCAACTTTCCAATGTATTACAATAGGCGCTGTACCAAATTTAGAGGCCATTTATACCCCACCAAGTAAACTATTTTGTTGTAACTGTGCATAACTCTAGATGTCTTTACCTAAAAGCCAATCTATGAAAAAATGTGGAAATTCTGAAAAAACAGTTCGCCGTTTTTCTCAAATGAACCAAGTCCATAGCCCAAAAAATTTCGAAATTTTAGAAGATTATATTTGTAACTGAAAATTACTAATATCTGTTTATATGGGTCAGAAAAATGTTCAGAACTTATACAAATTTATCTATGCTCTTCTTCATTGCGTATTTCTCGAGATATTGCCAAAAAAGTATAACTTGTATTGTGATTATAATCATAATCATAATGAAAGAAGAAGATATGAAACGTCACAATTACTACATTGTATCCCTCTGTAAACAATTACATCGGTCCCGCGAAGGATTACAACGAAAAAAAGTGGCTAATCTTAAGGGAAATTGCTCTTGATTATCGTTTATTCCGTACATTATCTTTAATAATTAAAATTTTTGATCACGCAAGTTTTTGATAGATTACGCTTCAGCGATAACAATTATTACATTTAAATGCAATTTTTGTTCGTTGCAGCGGTTTTTTTCTTCTGTAAATGTCAAATTTTCAAATCGGTATTTTCATTAAATTTCTCAAAAAATCATCGATTGCGGAATAGTGAAAATTTACATACTTAAATCTTGTAGAATACTGTTTGCAATTATTGATAAAGCATTTTATAATTTGTCGCGCTTTTCGAGAACAACGGAATTGTTTTTCCTGAACTTATAGTTGCATACCTCGACAAATTCGAATAATTACCCACCATTAGCCCATTAATTTCTCCTGAGTTGTGAATTTATATAATTTCATACCATTGGCATTTAATTTTTAACGCCGATATTCCTTTTCATGCTCATTATGCAGAGTAGTATACAACAGTGGATACAAAGCGAAATGAAATTAAATCCCAACACATTTGTTATGAATAAGAAGCTAAATGAATTATGAAACGAATGGTGGGGTGATTTTTCATAAATTGCTTGTTTTTAAGAATAAAGTGATCAGAGGCATACGATGGGAAAAGCAGGTATTAATAAATTTTTAAGAGTAATATGTTTAGAAATTCACTTCAACATATTGCTAAGGGACGATACATTAATGAAAAACGAATGCGATCGAGGTGATATGTGTTTTATGTGCATTAATTAGAAGCTTATGGTCCGCAGTAAGAGATTTGTAGATGTTCAATTCTTCTATGTATTACTGTAGGCACTGTACCAAATTTAGAGGCCACTTATTCCCCAACTAGTAAACTGTTTACGATGGTACCCTGCATAGCACTTCCACTCTCAACCTCTAGTTCCTACAAATCAAGAGAAAGTTCAAATTCTGAAAATAAATTTTCGGCCGTTTTTCTCAAACCAACCAAGTGTGTAGGCCACGAAATTTCGAAATTTTCGAGAAATATATTTTTAACTGAAAATTACTAATATGTGTTTACATGAGTCCGGAAAATGTTCAGAATTTATACAAATTTATCCATGCTCTTCTTCATTGCGTATGTCTCTAGATATTGCCAAAAAGTGTAACTTGTATTGTGATCATAATAGTGATGAAAGAAAAAGATATGAAACGTCACGGTTGCATAGGAATGCACATTATATCAGTCTGTAAACAATTACATCGTTCCCGCGAAGGATTACAACGAAAAAAAGTGGCTAATCTTAATAGTAATTGCTGTTGATTGTTGTTTATTCCATACAGAATCTTTAATAATTAATAATTTTTGATCACGCAAATTGATTGATTATTCTTCAGAGATAACAATTATTACATTTAAATGCAATTTTCGTTCGTTGCAGCGGTTTTTTTCTTCTATAAATGTCAAATTTTCAAATCGGTATTTTCGTTAAATTTCTCAAAAAATCATCGATTGCGGAATATTGAAAATTTACATTCTTAAATCTTGTAGAATATTGTTTGCAATAATTGATAAAGCATTTAATAATTTGTCGCGCTTTTCGAGAACAACGGAATTGTTTTTCCTGAACTTATAGTTGCATACCTCGACAAATTCGAATAAATATTGAGCATTAGTCCATTAATTTGCCCTGCATTGTAAATTTGTTCAATTTCATTGCATGTCTAATTTATTTTATCGCCTCCTATTACACTTTGTGCTCATTTTGCAATGCAGTATTCGATCATTGTTAACATAGCGAAAAACAATTGAAATAGCCACATATTTAGCATCAATGAAAAGCTAAATGAATAATGAAGATTATAATCGTGGTTCTATTCTAGGAAGTTTGTTTTCTGAATAACGTAAAGACTTGCAATGCATATGTAGTGACAATCAGGTAGTAATGAATATGTGACACTAATAACTTTGGAAATTCGAAACAGTTCGAAGTTCGAACATATATAAACATTAATTAATAAAAACTTGTCACTTTCAGTGTAGTTTTCAAATTGCAATTTGTTTTGAAACAACTTTTGTTTGTGTTAGATAGAAAAAAGAGGAGAATTTAAGAATATGAGGAAAAATGCATTGTCTAAAACTAAAAAATGTAAAAAATGTTTTGTAAATTGATATAGACAATCTTCGACCTTTGGAAGCTATTTATTTCACTGATACAGGGATGTCTACGTTGGGCCTGTTTGCCGCACTCTTATTCATTGATGTTTATCAGTAAATGTGCAGCGTAATGGATCAGATATCTTCTTTTTCATGTAGTACAAATATATTTTTGTTGATATTGTGTGATGGGTTGAATTATAATAAAAAATCAGAAAACAAATGAAATCAGAAAGACATTCTACGGTTTATCGTGCAGTTTCCAATTGGAAAGGACATTGATCAATCATCGAACGGTTCTAGAATAAGTCTACAAAAGGACTATTAGAATTCAAATCTTTCACGGATAGTAGCGAAACTTTGGGTTCTGTTGATCTACTGTGATATTTTCTAAGGATGTTAAATAAAGAACTGTCCGCATAAGCAGACTTACAACTCGAAGATAAGATAATTAATTCTGAAGAACGCTGGAACACAGCGGCAGCTGCCTAGGCGCTTTTCAAAACAATTAATTAAAGAGTGTTTGGCTACTTTGGTATTTCAGAAAAAATGGATGAAGCCTCAGAAGCTGCCAAGAATTAGTGACATTGATGACGTCGACGAGGAAGTGTTTCCAGTCGATACCATTTATGAATGGTATAGATTGCTCCCAAACCACCGTTTCTGTGCGCTTTAAGTTCAGCAAAAATCGTGGATGAGAATTTTCAACAGATGAGATCAGTTGCTGTTCTTCTTGGAGCCCTCCAGAAGATGGTAATTTACATCGTCTATCAGGAATGATTGGAAATAAAAGAAGATGAAACAGAAGGAAAGAGAAGTACCAGAATGGAGGATATGATGATGATTAGAAATTGAATTCTTTTCCTTCACTCATTCTCTGCGTTTATTAATCAGGCGGTCTTTAACCTATCAATATTGTCAATTTCTGCGGGTTTTCTCAATGATCGAAAATGTTGTGGCAGCATTCTTCATAATGCAGCAAAATTATGGAACTTTTCAAAATTCATTTTACAGATTGAAGCATCTGATATTTAGAAACACTACAGTTTGAATGATTAAAGTAGGAAATGTTTGCTAAAGCTCGCAACAGGTTTCCTCAATAAAGTCAATAAGGTCCTCCGGACAGTCCTTGCGTCAGCAGCAATTTTGGATGAATTCAAGTGTTCTTTTAATGTTTTTTGCATTGCATTTGTGAGTGCTATGGAGGATAAGCTTCTGATTGCTGTATCTGTTCACTTTAGAATACCGTTCATGATTAAACTTTCTAGAGTCAGAATCGCGAAAAATGCACAATACACTTTTCTACATATGCATTTCAAAAAGAGCCTGCAGTTTATGCTAAAAATAAATTCTACGTCATCTCAAATAATCGTTTCATTTAAAAATTAGACTTGAACCATCTACAAAAATGTAATTTAAGATTCTATAATTTATGAATTCAAATGTGTGAAATTAAATATTTAATTAACAGTTGATGAGAAATTCAGATTGCTCGCTATTTCCTTATTTGCTCCTTTGCCTGCAGTGGAAGAACCTAATTTTCCGCCCGTGATTAAGCGCAGTAGCATAAGCGCAGCAAGCGACATTATTAAATGGCAAAAGTGTTACGTCTTTATTTACATTATGAATTATACACATGTCCGTTTGTATTAATATGCAGATTAGTTTTGACTGAAATCATATGAACATCCGTTAACATGAACTCAAATAAATAACCTAGACATCAAGCGTTCATTACACCTTATTATTTCACATATAAAATTTCAATTTGTATTCTTTTTTCATTTAGAGTTTGTTGTAAAAAAAGTTTAATATTTTCAAAATGAATATATCAGATGTTTCATCTACTGTGAAAGTGCTTTCAAAGTTATCACTTTGATTTGGAAACGGTTCAAAATTGAAAAATCGTCCATTATATGTGGAAAAGTGCGCTACAGGTTTTACTTTTACGTCATGGGATAATTTCTTACTTTCCATTTATATGAATGCAAAAAAGAACTAGCAAAAAGTCGATTGCTTGCTAAATGTCATTACAGATAAAAATACTTTCAGAATTCACAAAAATCGAAAAAATTACTATGAAAGGTAGCAAAAAGCGCAATGTTTTACAGACAGTGTTAGAAAAGAATAAAAAATAAAACTAAACAGCAAGTATATAAGAATTCATACCTGACAGCAGGGACGTTGATGATGAGATCTGATGAAGACATATCGCCGTAAAAGTTTCCACAGGTTTGGGGTTTGGCGTATTTTCTGCAGAACATTCACAACGAATTTGTAGAAGCAACTCATGAATAATCAGCAAACTACCTAGCGCAGTATAGAGAGCGAGTATTTGACCCGCTCATAATAAACAGCGCTTTATATATATTTATATAGGAAATCGCTCATGGATTTAAATGGCACAAAGTGCTTTCAGCAGAATGACGTCGGCATAGTTCACCATCAGATTATTATAAATTTAGTTTGCTGACGTGTAAATGCACATATTTTTGAATGGCGTGACGCTAAGCTAGCATGGCGCCTGCAGACTCAATATTATTATACAGTTAGATACTGAGCATGCTCATCTGACAAAATAAATTCATCAATTTTTGAGTTTTCTGAAGTTATTCCATTAAAAAAATAAAATAAAAAGAAATCTCTGTTAAACCTGACTGAACAGCAAAGTTTATTATGCATAAATTAAACACTTATGAACCATCAGTGGAAGATCACTGACTATGACCAAATGAACTTCTTAAAATTTGATTGTTAACTTTCATCGAAATGAAACTAAACACGAATAACGAAGGCCCCAGAACAAAATACGAATTGCATTGCAAGTAATTGAAATTTTTCGAAAAAGTTTTCATTGTTCAAAAACAATAAAGGCTGATAATAATGAATTTTACAAAAACTTGGAGAAATAATTTTCCCAGAAACTGACTGATTTTTACTAGGTAGATTGAATATTGACCGGGAAATATTAAGAACATAGAACTTCCTGTTATGAATATAGTTCGATGCAAAATTCAATGCACATGTCCATATATCTACACCAAAAGAATCTCTCAAGATGTGCAAAATGTTTCTATTTTCATTGTAACAGTTATTACAATAGCACACATATCAACTGAAATTTTATTAATATTTGAAAATAAATAAATTCAGAATAAATAGATTTTGAACAGCAATTGTTCGAAATGCCTGATCGATGTCTATCCAAAACACAATCATCATAATAAATAATATTCCGGAATTTTAATTGGTACCCTTCCTTTTATTATGGAAAATCGGGCCAAAGCCATAATATTTAAAGTCTAAAAAAAAGGGTTTTCCTCCCAATTTCCATGGAAAAAAAACCTGTCTTTCCAAATGGTTTTTTCCCCCCCGTTTGAAATTCACTCCCTTCCCAAAATTCAAAATAAAAACGCCCGTGCCCCTAAAAAAAAAATAAACTCGGGGATTTCGTTTTCGGAAAAAAAAAAACAAAATTTTTTCCGGGAATCTCAAAAAAGTGATTCACCATGGGGAATATAAGCTAATCAATTTTTATCTGGGGTCCCCTTTCTCCAAAAGAAAAAAAATTTTTTTTTCCCCAAAAAAAGGCACTTTTGTGGTTTTGTGAAAAAAGGTTTCCCCCCCCCTTTTTGTGGTTTTTTTGGACGAAAAAAAAATA
>NW_003526944.1:1367545-1479589 GCF_000181795.1 Trichinella spiralis
AACATCCGTTACATGAACTTCAAATAAATAACCTAGGACATCAAGCGTTCATTACACTTAATATTTTCACATATAAAAATTTCAATTTGTATTCTTTTTTCATTAGAGTTGTGTAAAAAAAGTTTAATATTTTCAAAATGAATATATCAGATGTTTCATCTACTGTGAAAGTGCTTTCAAAGTTATCACTTTGATTTGGAAACGGTTCAAAATGAAAAATCGTCCATTATATGTGGAAAAGTGCGCTACAGGTTTTACTTTTACGTCATGGGATAATTTCTTACTTTCCATTTATATGAATGCAAAAAAGAACTAGCAAAAAGTCGATTGCTTGCTAAATGTCATTACAGATAAAAATACTTTCAGAATTCACAAAAATCGAAAAAATTACTATGAAAGGTAGCAAAAAGCGCAATGTTTTACAGACAGTGTTAGAAAAGAATAAAAAATAAAACTAAACAGCAAGTATATAAGAATTCATACCTGACAGCAGGGACGTTGATGATGAGATCTGATGAAGACATATCGCCGTAAAAGTTTCCACAGGTTTGGGGTTTGGCGTATTTTCTGCAGAACATTCACAACGAATTTGTAGAAGCAACTCATGAATAATCAGCAAACTACCTAGCGCAGTATAGAGAGCGAGTATTTGACCCGCTCATAATAAACAGCGCTTTATATATATTTATATAGGAAATCGCTCATGGATTTAAATGGCACAAAGTGCTTTCAGCAGAATGACGTCGGCATAGTTCACCATCAGATTATTATAAATTTAGTTTGCTGACGTGTAAATGCACATATTTTTGAATGGCGTGACGCTAAGCTAGCATGGCGCCTGAAGACTCAATATTATTATACAGTTAGATACTGAGCATGCTCATCTGACAAAATAAATTCATCAATTTTTGAGTTTTCTGATTTAGAAGGTTTTGATGATACATCCATTAAAAAAATAAAATAAAAAGAAATCTCTGTTAAACTTGACTGAACAGCAAAGTTTATTATGCATAAATTAAACACTAATGAACCATCAGTGGAAGATCACTGACTATGACCAAATGAACTTCTTAAAATTTGATTGTTAACTTTCATCGAAATGAAACTAAACACGAATAACGAAGGCCCCAGAACAAAATACGAATTGCATTGCAAGTAATTGAAATTTTTCGAAAAAAGTTTTCATTGTTCAAAAACAATAAAGGCTGATAATAATGAATTTTACAAAAACTTGGAGAAATAATTTTCCCAGAAACTGACTGATTTTTACTAGGTAGATTGAATATTGACCGGGAAATATTAAGAACATAGAACTTCCTGTTATGAATATAGTTCGATGCAAAATTCAATGCACATGTCCATATATCTACACCAAAAGAATCTCTCAAGATGTGCAAAATGTTTCTATTTTCATTGTAACAGTTATTACAATAGCACACATATCAACTGAAATTTTATTAATATTTGAAAATAAATAAATTCAGAATAAATAGATTTTGAACAGCAATTGTTCGAATGCCTGATCGATGTCTATCCAGACACAATCATCATAATAAATAATATTCTGATTTTATTGTTACCTCATTATTATGAGATCGGCAAAGCATATATATAGTCTAGAGATGTTTTCTCCTATTCAGTGAAGAAGCTGTCTTCAATGTTTTGCGCCGTTGAATTTCATCATCTAAATCAAATAAACGCTGCACTACAAAAAATATCTGGATCAGTTCGTAGAAGACAAATTATCTGATCAAAAAGTATACAATGATTATGTATATTTATTGTTCTTTCATAAGAGATTTTTCCAAAAGCATTGTTTGAAGTTCGCCTTTGTTTGAAAATATTCTTCATGCACTTCAGTCAATCTTTCGACATAACAAATTACATTTATTCGATTGAAACAGCGCATTATTACAATAACAATCAATAAGTTACTTACCCAAGAAAATATTCTTTTGCCGTGCTGCATTCCACTGCTCATCATTATTATTACATTCAGATTTTTCCGATCATAATCCTATCAGACCGTGCTTCTTCATTCAGCAAAATTTTCATGTCAGTGCGTTGTTTGCTTCAGAAAAAATGAAACATCTAGAATGAAACAAAATGCTTCCATCAATTCAACGGTCAGTGCCTGAAAAAGCAATTAATCCATTTTGTATATCTACAAAGCACGTCTATCTGATAGCTGAAAATTAAGATAAACAGGAAAGTGGAAAAAAAATCAAAAGGCGCTGTCATTTAAAAGTTTTTGAACTGCTACTATCTGTATCTTTGTTCAAATAATCTGATAACAAATGAATACTATTAGTTCTTTTTGGCAACGTAATCAATGGGAATTCTTTCCTATCAAGAAATGATACATCTGATTGTACATGCTAATGCACGTAATGCAACCTTCAGGTCTAATAAAAGAATGCTCCCATTGATTAAAAAACACGTCATCACTTTGCGCTTTTGTGAAGCAGCAATTTTAATAATTATACTATCGTCATAATTATTATTATACTATCATATTATCGTGAGCATGATGCACCCCACAGATATGAGATGAATTTCTGATCTGATTTAGGACGCATCCCGAAAGCTTGAATATTGGTTAGATCTGTCATGCTCACGTTTTAAAAGCAATCTTTAAATTCCTTTCCTGTGAAATTCAAGCCACTTACTAACGGGATGTAGTGTTTGTGACCAGCAATGGATGACTTCTGTGCTTCCATTCCATTGTACAGTTGTAATACTAAATTTGTTTCTCATACAAATAGGACTATGAACAAGCCTTAACAAATTACGTTTGTGCATTAAGTAGTTTATTTTGAAATTCACAATCATGTTAACTGCTTTTAAAATGAGTTCTTAAATGTTTTGCTTTAAATATTCTGAACATTTTATGTTTGGAAAATGTGCTGTTTTTTCTCTTGTATGCATTGGTCTTCCTTGTCTGTCCTCTGCACTGCAAAATCAGTAATATAATTTATAATGATCAAACAATTTTTAAGCTGTTGAAAAAACATCAAAGACTGAAAATACTTTCAAATATGTTAACTGTAATAAATTAAGGAAAGTTGTTTAGATTTATGAATGTTATCAAAACATATATTGCACATGCTATTATCACAGGATCAAATTTCTTCAATTTTAAAAATAATTGTACGTAAAAAGTTTCTTTTAATACAGTTTCCTGAAAATTTGACGAATGAATATAATTGAAAATTGAAATATATCTAGTAAATATTGGTATTTACACAACATATTTATATTGTTCTAGGAGAAATATTTTTCAATCTATTACAGTTTTATGTATTGACAATTTTATACTTTTGACCGCAGTAAAAATAGACAACTCAGATGGCAATCACACAGATTTTCATTTATCAATCAAAATTTGAATATTACTTGCTGTTTGATTTTGCAATTTTCTTAATTTTGTACAATACTTCGCAAAATAAGTGGTAAGGATAAGATATTTTTTTCGAAAACTATCCAACGTTGCGCAGTATATGCAACGAATTCAAGTGCAATTTAGAAAATGGATTATTTCTGATTCGATTTTAAAATGTATGGCCCACTGAAGCAGCACATTATTACAAAATAACTTTAAAGAAATTTGCAATGCAAACAATTATATTTAAATGGTATGCATGTACACATTAAAAAAATAATACGCACTTAACTTTAAAAATTTTTTTTTTGATTTGAAACATTACAAAATTACACCAATACAATTTAAACGAGATGAATGTGGAGGATAATTTCATTAAACTTTCCAAAAATACACGCGTAATAAAATGTATAATTTGAACAGAACCAAGTAGAAATTCTCTACTGTAGAAATAAATATGAGCAATCAATACAAAAGGTTATTCGCCTCTTTTACTTAAAATGAGTGTAATGGGAGGTAGAGTTCGCTTTTGATGATAAAGGCTGATGACCTCTAATTGATGATGCCTGTTTACGTTGCGTAATTTGCCTCATGAGCTTTTATGCATAATAAACAGCTCCACAAGGACAAATCTGTGTGCCACAACTGTGACGTTGGGCGTACCAGTGACAATCTAATTGTCATCTGGTCGTTCACGTCTATTTTATTTTTTTCCAAATATATTTGTCTTTTCCTTACTCTTGCTATTAATAAGTGGTAAAATTTGCTTATTAAAACTGAATATCAAATTCTGAATAAATTTCATACAACGCTACTTCTGTTGTGCATCAAACAATTCTCGTATGGCCACATATAGTACATTTGGTCTTTTTTTCGTTGTATTTTTGTCATGTTTAAATACGGCAAAGTGTAAGTAATGATATTACAATTATAACTATTATATGAATAATTGTTCTCCACTGATATTGACAATGTTTTTCATGAAACTTATATTCCTATAAGCAGATTTCATTTTCAATGAGCAAATCGTGTTCAGTAACAGCAGTTGTAATAATTAATAAATTACAAATCATGTACATTTGGATGCAACATGAATTTAACCAACTTCAGTAGACGTTAAAGACTAATTTTAATCTTCCGCAGCTGTTGGTTGCATCACTTCTTTGGCCATAAATTTTCATAAATAAAGTTACAACAATAAAGCAAACAATAAAAATGCTACCAAATAAATATCTTAAAATTTGAAAAAAAAAGAATTCAGATTATAGTTAGTTTTATTACGGATTAAATTGGTTACTTACTGAAAAATTAAAATAATTCAATGCTACTGAATTTACAATATGATAATTGATGATGATGAATGATTTACTTTAGCTTATGAATGCCGGGGCAAAAGCATCTTCGTAATAAATGGAGGCACATACAGTAGTGGAGCAATATTGAGAATAAGTGCAGCTAATTCACTCGATGACTGCATACATTTATGCAACAGTATGGCTAATCAGTGCCGAGCGATTAGTTTAACACATCAAAATACAAATCGACCTCCGCTGTGCACACTTTTCGAAGCACTTAACAAAGACTACCCGTGGAATGAACAAATGAACAGAAATTCAAGCTCTCTTTATTCTGCCGAAAAGCTTTGCTTGCCAATTCGTCAAACAAGTTAATATTGAATTGAAACAAAATATCTTGTGAATATGAATTACGATGACGATATGTTTGTGTATTTTCTAGCAAACGCATTCGCTGATTGTGAAGGCAGTTGGCATTTTCAACGAATAGCCAACAAGCAAGCCATCGGCTCATCACTGTTCAACATCAACATGCTAACTGGATATTCTGCGGAAGAATGCCTAGCCGAATGTATAAAGTTGAATCACATCTGCAGAGCGGTTCAATACCACAAACCGACCAAACAGTGCTCTCTGCTTTCGATCAACCACCAAGTGGTGCACAAAGCAAATCGTTTTTTCACCGATGCCCATCAAACGACCATTTATGAAAATAGCTGCTTCAAGCCAGGCAAATGTTGCACTTGTAAATTTTGCATATTCATTATTGTTTTGTTATTTTAAATTTCAGGAGTTCCACGAAATCGAGTGACTTGTCAATTTGAAGAAACAACTCACTATGGAATTCCAATTTTGTACGACGAACGAACACCAAACATAGAAAGCACTGAACAATGCAAAAAGCTTTGCTTAACTTCGAAAAAACATCTATGCTCTGCTTACATGTTCAATCCGAGACTGAAAGTTTGTCACTTGAGCCATACTGGAGTGGATTTAGAACCGCAACAACAACAACAACAGTTGTTCCATCACACAAATGTTTATGATAATGTAGTGTTGGGTCGTTTGGAGAATTGCATCGAACGTGAGCATCAATTTTGCAGTTGGATAAATTGAATTTCAAATTTTAAATTTTAGTAAAAATGACTTGCAAATTAAAGTCGATGCACATTTACATGACAAGTTTGAAAATGATCGACGAAGGCAAGCTGTACTCGTTGCAAGAGTCCAACAAGAACAGTAAAACAACGTTGAGAAATTCTTGGACCGCGTCCTTAGAAATACCCTACGAAAAATGCGCCACAGACAACAACGATTCGGTTAGCTGGAATAAACTGCACAAATAAAAGTCAACATATCACGTGAATAAAATATTCCTACTATTTCAGCAAAGCAAAACTTATCAGAACATGGTCGCGTTCAGCAGAACCTACGAAACAGGGGAAAATCACAAATACGACCGAAGAGTGAATTTGATGTGCAAATCCAACGCACAAGAGGAAAATTCAAAATTGAACGTCAAACTACGCGTACTGGCGCCGCCCAATCCACTGTCAGATAGAGATTTTCCTTTTTCTTTACAAATTATATTTTAATGTTCATTTTTTTCGTTCAGAAATGATCAGAAAATTTTCAACATCAAAGGAAAAAATGTGAATGAAAATACGCATCCGTTCAAACTTACCATCGTTGACAAAAATTACAGACCAGTAAAGAACGTTCAAGCTGGTGACACTGGATATCTGGAGGTGGAATACAATTCTGACGGGGGTGATTTTGGAAAAATACGAATTTGTCAAATTGTGAATAAAACTTTTCACCAATTCTAGCTCACCGAATTCCGGACGACTTTCGCATTGTCGACTTCATCGCAACTGACCTGCGGGAAGGCAACGATCTAATTCTCTTCAACCAACACGGGTAAAGCAAACAAGCAAAAGCAAATATAGGAAAGATAATTATGCAAAATATACATTTCAGATGCAACATTCAACCGAGTCTCGTGGGCAAATTTGTCCCCGTCAACAAGCAAACGAAAAGATCAAGAATAGTATTTTTCGCTTTTCCTGAAACGAAACGCGTTTATTACAAAGGACACGTCGAAGCTTGTTACGAAAACTGCAACCAGTGGGTTAGTGGACAAAACATAATTAACATATATATCTATATTCTTGGTAATGTAGCACGAGAGTCGATTGTTCATGTTGCAGGAAAACGATTGCCGACACAACAACGAGCAGAAGACAAATTCGTCCAGAAAAGAGAAACGAGACGTTGAAATTTTCAAAATAAGCTCTTCAGCTGAAAATGCGAACTACTCAACATCCGGTATGGCAAAGCGATTGCAACATTAAATTTGCCAAAAAAAATATAAGAAAAATTATACACCTACCAAGGGTTCTGTACTTGGTTTTCTTTTAAATTACAGTAAACACACGAAGAACCAAGAACTGATTCTGAAGTCGAATTAATCCGATTTGTAAATAAAAAAAACAATAAAATTAAAATAAATAAACTAGACTTTTCTTTGATCATCATTATCATTATCATCATCAGTGTCGTCGTTGAAGAGGCAACCTCCCAACAAAGTTCAGTCGGTCCATTAATCGGGTCCAATTGAAACAATACCAATTATCACGATGGTAAAGTTTCATTGAATAAAAAGCTTCATTGAATTAAATTAAATTAACGAGTGATTGATTGAACGGTGATGTAAAACACGACAGAATACATGATTGGATAGTTTGAAAAAGAAAATAAATCGGCAACAAGCCACCTGTCAGGTTGTGCATTGAATTGACTACGGACATCCGGCGTGCAGGCCGGCGGTTTCAATAATATGCTGGTTATGTGTAATTAGCTGCCCGAGGTGACCGGCGCCGGCCATACGGCACCTGGTCAGCGTGATAATCGTTCACCTGATGGCCAGGCGCTTCAACTAACCGCCAAACGGAGAGAAAAAAGCCCACTGTTGCTTCATAATCAATTTCCTGCGTTGTGCTTGTCGTGCAGTCGGCTCAAAAATCAAACTGGCTATTTACTGTTTAAAGCAAACAACAACAACAACAACAAGAAAACAATATCGAATAACGTAAGAAAACAGCAAAGCAAAGAAGAAGAAGAAGACAGAAATTTGAAAATCTCTTCATTCAATTGAAATTATAACTTTGCATATTATGTAAGAAAAAATTTTTTTAATCCAACAAAATATGCAATGTTTTTTTACTTATGTTTTCAGCCAAAAAAATTCAGCTTTTGATAAAGTATTGTTGTATTTTACCGAGTTTGAAATGCTTACTTGTACATCTGCACTGTTGTTTTTGTGTACTTTTGTTAGCGTTACCTGGACAACCACACCAAGCGGATTCGGTAAGCAAACCTTCTTATTGTATTATATATAATCTTCTTTGAATAAAAAAAACCATTGATCGAACCAAACATTGATCAAATAATAATGCATTTTTATCTGATGAGAAAACAGCACATTTTGATGAAAAAAAGCCTCTTCAAATCTACTGAAGCATTTGTGGAAAAGCAACTGCACACTAATGATAAAAGCACAGAAATGATTATTTTTAAATTTCAATACAATCGTTCTCTATTGAACTGTATGCGCAATAAATACTCTGCTGATAATTTGTTTCTTTGATTAATATATTATTTCATCACGTTTTACTTTCAACCAATATATTTGTATTTTTCAGTTGAAGAAGTGTCGTGCAATTCACGTTCCATGATTGTTGTGCTAAACAAATCCGATCCTGATGTAATTCAATGGCGTCGAGATTCAGCTGCACGCCCAGTAGTGTATGTCTATGGGCACAAAGAACGTACACCTTGTGGTCTTTTCCTAAAATCACCAGACAACAGCACCTATCATCTCAACTTTACCATACCCTACGGTCCTGTATGTTCTGTTCAACTGACGGATTTGGTAATCATACTTATAATCATTATTATTATTATGATTATTAATGATCTTGATTTATTTAGGAACCGAATCATCAAACTGCCGAAACAAGCATTGCAATTGAAGATCATGCATCATTCGCACATTCGAAACCAATCCGCATACATCACGTTTTTTGCATCTACACAAAGCGTGTTGAAGCTATACGCATGAGTGACGTAGCAAAGTGAGTTTGAAAAATAATTGCACTCTAGACAGATGTGACAAAAATTTTCACGCTTTCTGACCTTGATAAACTTACATATATCAAGGTTGAACTCACTTGCAATCTGCTTCATTGTTAATTAATAGAAATAATGTTGTTGTTGTTGTTGTCGTTGTTGTTATTTTCATTAATAAAAAAATAATTTTTTTTTATTATATGAAAATTTCAGTGGTCACGAAGTGATCGCCAGTACTGGAGGAAAACCGAAACCAAAAGTACAACTGCTGTTCCGAGACCCGTCTGGAAAACCAATGCGTGCTGCACGTTTCGGCGATCAAGTTGGCCTCTATCTGATGTTGGATCCGGACAGTAATTGAAATTAATATATTAAAAAAAAAACTTTTCAAAAAAAAACAACAACTAATACAAACATACTTTTCAGACGCTTACAAAGCGATCAATCCAAAGCATTGCGTTTTTTCCGACAGGGATCGCATGGAAGAGCCTGACGCGAAAACACTCACATTCATCCAATCTGAGTAAGAGAAGAAAAAAGCCACCAATTCCACATATTATTCATTTTCAATAATTCATTATTCCACTACAGTTGTCCCGTGGACGAGCTTGGAGAAATTGTGGAACCTGTGAAAGATGTCAACGAAGAAATTTATTACACGAAATTTCAAGCGTTCCGCTTCGGTGAAAAGCCGACCGTCTACGCGCATTGTACCGTCGAAGTTTGCCTTGAACAAGAATCTTGTGCAAAAGTATCTTATTGAAAACATCACATCACATCACATCACACACACAGATCAGTTGAATATTTTTCATGCATGATTTTTCTTATTCCCTTTCAGACATGCTTTCCAAAAGTGAAAAACAAATCCATAACACCGGAAATTCTTCGACATCGTCTACGTCGGAGCAACTATCCTCGCGGTCAACGCCGAATACGCGGCTTGAATTTGGAAAAAGCCGAATCAAACCAACAAGTAGCCGTCAGCAGTTACTTAACAGTTCTGGACGAAATACAAACATCCGAAGGTAATTTTTCTCTTCTTCTCCATCATCTTTTCTGTACAATCAACTCTGTGTACGTACAGTGATCGCCGAACCACCGCCCGGATTCGAAGACTGCCAATCGCCGCCTAATGCTTACTTTTTATTCTTGATCTCTGTCGGCTTTTTCACAGTTTTATTTCTGTTCATGGGCGCGGCTGTCATTTACCTGCTATTCAAACTGCGTGCCAACAAATCGAAAGATCAATTTGGTCATCTGCCGTTTAGTCAACTCTCTGCCCCTTCGGTTGGCACCATTTCCAGAGGTACGCCAAGCCCCCTTTGGACAGATCGTTATAAGCAAAAAAGTTCCAGCTCGCTCGCGTTGAACCGACCAGCGGAAATAATGATCCCCAGAATCAACGCTTATCTTTGAATGGACACTTGAAAAGATTAATTTTCATTAAAAGATAAAAAAATAGAAAACAGTCTCGCTTCACGCGTTCACATCAAGTCCAACAACAAACGGTGCTTCTACAACAACCAACCAAACAAAAACAAAGTAAAACTAACCCCCCCCCCATCCCCTCCCTCTCTCTTGCAATGCAAGTGGAAACTGTTCAAAATATTATCTGTGCAAGAAAATAAATGCATCTATCACTTCAACAGACTTATCCTTTTTAATTTTGATCATTTATTAATATGTGCAGTGTTCAGATTAAAATACAATTAATTGATTGTGCAACATGAATGTTATTAAATTTGTGCAATGTCGTTGAAATGTAAAAGAAAAATATCAACTATAATTGAAAATACTAATTGAAGTATAATTTCAAGATTTTCAAGTTCAAAAAACAACAAACACTTACTGTAGAAAAGGACGACAACAACAGTGACAATGACGAGAAGCTCCATATCAAGGTTACAGGTTGAATAAATAAATTCCACAATTGTCGATTAAACGAAGCGCACAAATGTTTGTTGTCATTTATTAAAAGTGTAAAAATTTTTGCAGTTGCACAACAAATGAAAGTAAAATTTCAGCAAATGTTTAAAAATGAAATAACGATAATAAAAGCGCAAATGCGCTTCAATGTGAGACCGGATGTTTGTGAAAACGACCCTAAAGAAAAAAGTTCCAGAAACTTGCACACAAATGCAAGAAAAATGAAATTATAAAGAAAATAAAATTAATATACATATACATTACGATAATGATTATTGGTGAAGAAGGAAGAAGATGAGGGGGAGGGGAGGGAGGGGAGGGGAAGGGAAGAAGAAGAGCAGAGAAAGAAGAGCAGTGGAAAAACGTTGTACAAAATCAGTCATTAAATACCCACCAATTCTTCTCATTTCCTTCTTGGCAATGATTTAACAATGCTTTTCGTCGATTCTCACAGTATCTTCAGATTTTCAAAAGAAAATCAGGAAAAGAAAAAGCAACAATTAAATTACACAAAAAAAGAATAAATAAATGAGTAAACAAAATATTCTATATGTGAACAAGAGAAAAAATAATAAAGAATTGAACAATTACCTGTATTTGTCTTGGACCAATTGTTTGAGTGAAGAGAAATTTGTCGAAGCGAGGTCTTGTTCCAAAAATTCGCTCAACTGTTCAGTGGCGAGTTCCAAATCGTTCTGATTGTCTTCAAATATGATCGATTGGTTGTTTTTTTCTAAATAAAATGCAAAAGCATAGGTGTGCTTCAATGTGCGTCGGCAGTCGCAGAGTACGTCGACCGCCTTGCGCAAAAATTGCACCTCCACCCAGGACATGTTCTGCATTTGCATTTCGTTCATTTTCACTTTTACCGAATTGTACAACTTTTTCTCCAATTTCAAACTGAGCGTATGATTGCTGAAACGCTTGTAAAAGTGGACGTAGCGTTGCAAATCGGACCGGGATATTTCTTGGGCGTTCCGGGCCGCCTTGGCCGCCTCGTCGTCGTAACGGTTGCAAGAGTACCAAGAAGAGCCGTGCGGTTCCCAAGGTCCCAGACAAACCCAGCAGAATTCATTTTTGCAGCACACATTCCGGCAGGTCATGTGATTACAGCCGCCGTCTTTGTGTATCACGACGTGGCATTTCGGGCATTCTTTGGTGTTGGCTGCCAGCCAATTGGAAGTTTCGTTGTCGTCTGTGCACTTTTTCAACCATTTGGCAAGCATCTCGCAACTGATCGGATCGTGCCATTCTTCGCCACAGTCGAAGCAGAACAAATATCCACATTTGCACTTCACCTTCCTGACGTCGAGGTTGAAAACCCGGATCACGTATTCGCAGTTCGGGGCGGGACACCAGCGGAACGTCCGGCTGCATTCGATGAACGTTTTCACGATCAAATAATTGTACCTAGCCCTGACGCGCTCTTCGCGCACCAGCTTCATGATCGTGCTGTCGTCGACCAGTACGTTGCACGGAAATCCCGCGCATTTTATTCCCTGACTGACACCCTCATCCATAATTTTCGAAGTCAAATACTGTGTCCAACAGCGAGTACAGTAGAAATGTTTGCACTGTAAACCGATCATGCCAAAGTAAGTGAAAGTGTGCAAGCAAATTTCGCACATCAGCTTGTCCGAACTACCGGTGGTCACTGATGTTCCAGGCTTGTCCGACTTCGGGGTGTCGGTTACCCTTGGATCCGCAATGCCAGCTTCTTCGAACAGTTTGTGCGGGTCAGGAGAGTCGTAAAAGCGTTCCATCAATTTCTCCTTGTCCCAGTGAAAATGATTCAACAACATTCGAATGGTCACTTCCGGCAGCTGCAGTATAGAAGTAATCTGGCGCACTATGCTCTGCATGTAGTTCGACACATCACCGGTTGTCAACACTTCCAACTGCTGATATTCCTCTTCTCGACTGTCATTCGCATTATCAGCAACTGGCATCACAAAATCATCACTGTCATCACTGCCATTTGAATTGCCATCATTTTCACTTTCCCAGTACTGTTCAATATCGCTTTCACTATCGCCTTCCATGAACAGTACCTGAATTTCCGCTACAATATACCACAAATCGGTCATGGCGTGTTAAAAACAAAACGACAATCATTCAAAACCATTGATCAAATAATAAACATACTCGTCAATTACAAGAAAACAATTTACCTACCCTGACCATTTAACAGGAAATTAAAATTATCTCGATCAAATTACCTTCATAAATATCAAACATACAAAAATGTAATAACGTTCAAAGCGAATCGAGCAACTTACTCAGTACAAAAACTGTATCAGAACAGAGAAATTTCAAAAAGAAAATACAAATACAATAAGTTTGAGAAAACAATTTTTCATTGAAAATTCAATTTATTATTCAAAAATAAAACACCATTCAATAAAACAGCCATTCAATTCACTAGTTGAAACTTTTCATCAAATAATTATAGAACAAAAACATAATTGAATAAAATTTACAAATAAAAAATCAGTTCACTCCACCACAAAGGCCATTATACAAAAGAAAAACTGCTAACGTAGAATAATAACAAATTTCAATGTTCAGGTATTATTGAAAAGTTAACTGCATTACTATTACTGATATTGTAAAATTATTACAAGAATATTAATTAAACGGAAAAAATTTCCATTTATCTGTTGCACTCTTGAAATGTAAAATTAAAATTCTGTAAAGAAATTCATCACCACTCAAAGTTATTTATAAAATATTTTAAAATTGTTCCGAATTAGCAGAGGAAATACAATAAATAAGTACTAACATAAATTATAAAACAGAACTATAAAACGCCCACACATACTAAGCTATTATTCATGAGAATCTGTTGAAATTGCAAAGAGAAACTTATTTAACATTAAACTGTTAACAATGCAAAAAATGAAACTGTTCCATTTAAATCAATAAATATATTTCAGTTCTTTAACATTTAAAATATCTAAAATCTAATCGAAAATGAAAAAGAAGCCTCTAAAGTGTCCAGAATGATAAACATGCATAAATAAAATCAATAAAACTTCTGAAAATAAATGTTTACTCGGAAATACGTTGAATAAGAATAATAAAATCGTCAAACAAAATAATACACTTATACATCAAAATTTCACCAGTACAGCCACATAAGGTTAAGGAAATTTTCTGTAAAATATTATTTGCAGGTACAACGAGTGAAAGAAATGGAACTGATTAATTGGAAAAGTAATCGTTTCCAATTAAAATTGAAATTAATTTCACTTGTGGCATCTGTTATTCATATCACGTACACACATGTCTATGTATATATTAACTTCTTTAAGTAGAAAGTAAGTATAATCTTATAAATACTGTAGTTTTTATATTATTCTATTTATATATTCAAAAGTTATTCACGTTGCTACTAAAGGGAAAATGTCGCGTTTAAATTGCAAAAATACAGAAATTCACTTCTAATATTTCAATTGTAAAAATTTGAAAAATGAATTTCCTTTATTGTTGTCATAGAATTTGTAATAGATTTTAAAAAATATTTAAAAAACGAAATAAGGGTGTGGTACGTTTAATTTTAGTTATTCCAGTCATGTGACGTCACAGTTTCATTGACTTTCAATTTATTTATCTTAATCTGAGTTTTCGGTGAAGCAGATGTACAACGTTAGAAAAATAATTCATCAGAAACAGTAATTTCTGTTCTAATTTCTTACTTGTCTTTCTTTTATTCTAAAAGCTGCATACGGTGCATTTTTTTAATCTTTCCACTATTCATCCATTGTTCGTTAAAAAATTTGCAGTTTTTCAACACGTATTGTATTGAGCTGATTTTTCACACAGGCAATTTCAATATTTAACATGAAGCTTCTTCCTTCAATGATCCAATGAACATGATCAATCAATCATTCGCACGATAGAACTATACACGTCTACTTTTGCACCTACACTGCTTTCGTCGATTTTCAAGTACAATTAAATACAAGTTATACAGTAAGATATGGATGCTTGATTTTATGAAGATAAATTTGCCGTATTCGTCATGGAAATTGCTTTTATATTTTGCAAAAAAGCTTTTGTACTTGTTTTTCACATCACATTCTAGCCCATGCGTAACTAAGTGTGCATTAATTAATTAATTTCTGCGAAGAAACTTATTGCCTGCTGTTATGTAAAAGATGAATTTTATTTTTCAAATATTTTTTAATTTATTATTTATTCAATTTATAGTAAAATATTTGCACTTTTTAAATAAACTTGAATTTGCTTTGCACAGTATTTGAATAATAGGGATAATTTTCATTATTACTTCTAATATCACACAAGCAACTGTAGAAAAATGAATGACAATGAACATAGGTGGTGGAAAAAAAAGCAAAAGTGTTACACATTCAATGCGAGTTGCTTTTCATTCAAGTGAAGAAGATGCGAATGCTCTCACAAATGCGGCTGTTGTTCATTTTGCCAATACGTCAGTGGTAATTTATCAGGCCTGTTTTATTTATGCTTAAACAAATTTGGCTTTTATCGGCAGAACTAGTCGAAGCTATCAGTAGTTTGTCCTGCTCGCAATATGCTTTGCCAGTTTGGAGAGTAATTTTCACTTCGAACACAGGTGTACGTACACTCGCCACTACTTTTGGTCACAATTTTCGTCATTTTCCAATCGCCTTGAAATTTTTTTATTCATTGTTGTCAAAAAAATGAATTCTGCTTATGAATTATGGCGTCAGATATCTTTTTTCGATCACAACGACACTTCGCATCGTTCGCACTTACTTGCAGATTATTGAGGCAGAAGATTGTTGCTCACATTTTGGCAACTGCACTTTATTCAACGGCCGGCCGTTCATGCGAAATTTTAATGTTCGCGAAACGTATTATTATCACTATTATAATTCATTTATTATCATTTTATCATCAGTTAATATAGTCGTCGAATGTTGAGGTTTGTAATTTAAAAAAAAAAAAATTTTTTTTCTCACCTTTTTTTAGAATTAAACAAAAAAAATATGCATTGGCCTGCCATGAAAGTTGACAGCGCAAAACTTGTGATATTTCTTTTGATATTTTCTGGTTTTTTAAAAGAGTTTCGACCAATTTTGCCATTTATGAATACTTACCTCACATCATCGGCCAGAAATTTCACTGACGACACTCTCAATCATCAAGTTTATCCCGTCTGGACATATTCCTATATGGCTCTGCTTCTTCCAGTTCTTCTATTATCTGACAATGTGCACCATTTCACATTTGTCATCATTGGAACATTCGGTCAACTTTGCACGATGCTGGCGATGATCTATGGTACAACTGTCGCTTGTTTGCAGCTAATGGAAATAGCGTACGGTTTAACAACAGCCTGCGATATCTCGTCCATGTCATTTTTGTTCTTTGTTGTCGGTGATCTGAAAAAATTTCAAAAAATCATCAGCATCATGAGAGCAGTCACTCTGCTTGGTATGTGTATAAGTTATGTGATTGGTCAGGTGAGGAAATATTCATTTCTGTTAAAATAATTTTCAATTTGACTATTGGAAAATGATTTAGCTGTTTTTATGGTTTGGTGTCACCGATTATACCGTTCATGCGTATGTTTCCTTGACTGCTTCGGTTGCAACAGTTCTACTCGTGCTTTTCATTTGCTTGTTGAGAAAAGTGTGGCTGAAGCCTAGAACCATGCATCGACGAACCGAAAACGATACCAAATTTAGTATCCACTTTCTCACAGTGCTATTTTATCGACTGAAAAAATGCTATCATTCAATTTTTGTTATTAAATGGTCAATCTTTTGGGCAATTTCCACCTGCGGCTATTTGCAAGTTGTCAATTATATTCAACTTCTTTGGTCAAAGTTGCAAGATAAAAATGACAATTCAACTATTTATAATGGAATAACCGAAGCTGTTAATGCGTTGTTAGGCAAGCAATAATTTCACTCCGCTACCTCAATTTCAAATGTGATAACGCACTATAAATCATTTTGTTCTACTTTTAGGTGCAGGCGTAGCTTTCGCTGTGCAATACGTGCATCTCAATTGGGCATTGATTGGCGACATGTATCTTTTTATGATTTCCATTGTTCAAGCGATATTTTTAATCACCTTGAGTCAAACTTTACAAATGACCATCGCGTACATTTTATACATCTTATATTGCCTTCTTTATCAAACTAGTATTACTGTTTGCACGTAAGTTTCATTTTTTATGAATATTTTTTCCTGTAATTGATTTTATTATTACACTGCTTTAGATATCTGATCGCTACACACGCACCAAAGCGATATCACGCTTTAGCTTTTGGCTCAAATACATTTATTGCACTGCTATTGCAAACTGTTCTCACTTTAATTGTTGCCGATAGCAACGGATTTGCATTGGATATATCATCGCAGGTAATTTATTTATTTTTTTTACAAAAACGCTAATTTATAATTCAGTTATAACGTTTTCAGTTTAATGTTTATGGTATACTACATGGTACAGTTTCAGTTTTTTACCTAATTTCCGGCATTGTGATATTAGCAAAACATTGGCCAATAAATTGGAATGCATTTCTAGAAACTGATGAAGAGTTGAACGACTCGAAAAATGCAAATGAAGCGGTCACCGCTGCTTAATACGAATTGTTTAAAATTTGAAATATAAAAATTGAATAGAGAGAATGTTTGTTATTCATTGGTAACCTTGCTTCATAATTATTATTACTACTGTTAATAGTAATGCTAACTTTTCTGTTAATAATATTCACTTTGCAAACATATACATACCAAATTCATATCAACATCAGATTGTTCAAAATAAATTGATATGTTGAAATAGTGTTTCAAAATTTTGGTGCTAATTATTTCTGAAGTAATTAACTGATTCTTACTGTCAGAATTTGAATATCAGGTAAATTGAAGTAATAACTAATTTCAACTTATCAAAAAAAATACCAAAAAATTATACTGAACCATTGTTAAACATCGATTAGCATTGATAATTTTTTATCTGATATACATAGTGATTATGAAGATGTCTATTCAAAAATTATACAGATCGGTAATGTGGAAAAAATATTTTACTTACTCGTAATTCTGCCGATACAAATACACTGATAGAAGCGTCTTCAGTGATAGGCGATAATGGAATGATGGCTTTGCAAAATGGCCATATCTTTCCATACGTTAAAAGAAAAGAAATTACACGAAAGCATCATATTAGCTGAATATCCACCAGGCTGGGGCCATTGAAGAAGAATACGTAGTTTGGCAAAAATTGCTTCAAAAGTTGTGCAAAGTGGGCAAATGTGTTGCTGCGGCGAAGCATCAAAAGAATCGGATGCCATTTGCATGTGGTCGTTTCCACTAAATTGCAGCAGTTTAAAAATTGCCAAATGGTAGTGTTGATTGATTGTTTGCCTTTAAAGAGCATACTGATGATGCGCACAAGTTCTCCTTCCTGACTATAAAGAACAAGTACCGCTTTTTGTTGGACTTTTGAAAAAGCTGATTTCCATTGTTGCCAACATGTTTATGAAACCAAAATATGCGCATGTGGGGAAATTTATTTTTTCCAGACACTAAGTGCCGCAAACAAACTGTTTCTGAGACTTGGTTGGATCCCAAATCGCCGGTTAGAACCGAGATTGAAACTTCTTCAGTATCTCGGAAAAACAATCGCCCATCAACATTTCAAGTGCTGAAATGATGATCACTTTCTTCTGCTGGCGAACTGCTTTTCTTGAAACTAACGGCAAAATTTAAATACTCTTGCAAAACTGATCGTGCCATTGCTAAGTACAATTGTTATTCAAGCCAATTTTATTAATTCACTTACCAAAATAATGCGCCGCATTTGAGCACTCGGACAAGACGAAATAGAATGACCAGAACGTCAAACACAATCTCAACTGATAAGCAATGGAAAATGCAAATTTCATAATCGTTTTGCAACTATTTCGACTGCTTGTAAATAAATAGAATTTAAAACACACTCGACTAGATAAAATAGCTAATAAATGAAAATTCAGTGTAAAAAAAGTAGATATTCATATTAAAATGAAGGCAGAGCAATTAAAACTGAATTAAAAGTAAAAAAAAATGCAAGCATTTTTGACTTAAAAAATAAAAAAAGAAAAAACTTACATTTCACGGATGAATTGTGAAAAGATGAATATTAGTGTTGTTGCAAAAAATAAAAATAAAAAATATTTACAAGTACGATCGTCTAAAGTCGGAACATCCACTGAGCATCCGTCCAATTTTCAATTCTCATTGGCGCAGATGTCAGTGGAGGTTCCGGTTCAAACAAGCAAAAAACCTGGGCTGCTGTTGGTAAAAAATTAATACGTCGAATTCGAACAGTCAGAAGTTCTTTCCATTTTATTTTTTGAAAATGCTAAAAATATTAATTTTTAAAAATATGTTGCAAAGTAGAATGGTTTATATTTTCGGATTATTACGGTGCAGTGCGTGGTGAATGAAGTGAGATAGATAGATAGATATGCACAATTCGAGCTGGTGAATGAAAGCCATCAACGAACCTTCCACTAATTCGCCGTCCAATTCTTAAATAACCGATTGGGATGACGATTAGTGAAAGGTTCGCTGAATGAAAAAAGTAAAAATTAAACCGTCGCCTGTGAAAATTTTCGAAAAACAGCAATTGTTATTCTTCTCGCCATTATGCTAATTTTCAAATTAATTTTCCCTGCACCAATAGCAGTTCAGTTCAGTTCAGTTCAGTTCAATTGGTTTCAAATTCGATGAAATGAAGTAAAAATTTTCTTCAGTCATGGTAGAAAAAGAAAACAAAAATTTGCTTTTGATCAAAATCAATTCTCCCCTTTTCGTTAAATAAAACAATAAATTTTTTTTCTTATTTTTCCAAATGCGTGTTGAAAAATAACAACAGCGAATGAAAATTGTTTAACAAAAATATTTTTCGAATTCTTACCGGTTTGTATTTTAAGTATCGATTATATACTATATTATAGTTGACTAAATTGAATTGCAAAAAGAAAAATTGAAATGAATAAAAAGAGAGAAAAAGAAAGAGAGAAAGTGAGAAAACTAGTCTGCGCGAAGAACAACCAACGCTGATAAGAAATATAAAACACTGTGGACAACGTTGAACGTGGGCGAACATTGAGAAACAAGGAACAAACGAGCCGATTGGCGTCCGATAGACAATCACATCCGCCTTCTGTACGGACGACGATTACGTGTCTTCTGAAGTGTTGGAAAATTGAAAATTTTCAAGCGGATGGATGATGGTTTCTACATTTTTTTTTCTTTTTCAACAATAAAAAAATTGCTTATTGAAAAATATTTTCCACTGCATACTTTCTTGCATTCGGCGAACGAATGCAAAAATTTCACTCGGACTCGACTATACACTATTATAAAAAATTTGCATTACTGACGTCGAGCCAAGTAAATTTGAACCTGAGAAAATGTGAAATAATGCTAAAGTGGACAAAGTGCACCTTGTAAGCTTCGAGAAAAAGGAAGAAAAAAAATACAATTATTTCACCAAATTGAAAAACTTAATAAAAAAATAACTAAAACCATAAAATAAGAAGAATAGTGGTTTTTTTTCAAATAAATGTCCCACCTACCTGACTGCGTTGAAAACAATATCACCATCCGTGCATACTGCTCGCTTCAACTTACGATCAGCTTTGCTCGGGAAAGACGATTCAACAACCGGTCGGGCAGCCACCCCATTCGCATCTCACAGGTGCAAATGAAAATATCCTCTCCGTGAGTTCGTTTATATAGTGGCGATGATCGCACAAGAACTGACCAATCATGACAGTCTGGAGAACAGATTCCGCGATTTCGGAAAGAAACGACTGAAGCACTAACTTTATTATTAAATTTCTTACCTTATACTGTACATGAAAAAATTACTAAATTTCATTTGAAAAATGGATGAAAAAAGTTAATCATCAAAAATTAATTAATTACGTTTTTTAAAAATAATTTTTTCCTGCAGTTTAAAAATTTATTTACGACACTATTGCATACTGTTTTAGAAACCAATTTTCGCATCGCTTTCTCTTTGTAATTCATTCACTTTTAATTGACTTTACAAGCAAATTGATTTTGTTTCAAAAAATATACAATGTCAATAAATCGTACGAAAACTATTTCCAATAAAAAAGCAAAAATTTTGTACTTACGAATCTCAGTTGAAATTTGCATAATTCTTTGCAGCAACAAATTTTATTTGAAAAGCGACTTTTCGAATAATAATAATAATAACAGGATGAAATAAATGAAGATGAAACATTTTCAATAACGAACTGCAATGTTTTTTTCTGAATTTTTTGATTGCAACTGAATTGTGAAAATATGTTTAAAATCAAATTTTAAAATGCATTTCATAACGCGTTGTTGTTTTTAACAAACAACAGTGCAATGTTCGAAGTAAAATTTGCATTTTACGTCTCCTAGGGCAGTTTTAGCGAAAGTATAATTGAAACTACTGTTGTCAAGTATTTTATAATTCAATGTTCACTTCCAATTTTCGGCTTTTTCATCAAACTGTTGGAATCTGCATTGAGAAACTTCCGATGAACTGCATAAACGGACAGAAACATGATATTTGTAATATTGCCGACTGTCCGCGTGTTCTTTTATCGCTTTTACTTGGGCCATTTTATTAAAAATTATTGTGATTCCATTAAAAATTCTTTTTACGCAATTTTGAAACTCTTGAAATGTTGAAAAAAGGTTTTAGCCAAATACGTTTCATCGTCTGCTTTCTTATGCTATTTTGGCTTAACATTTGCTTTTCTGAGTTTTTCAAAATTTTAGATTTTAAATTTTATCCAAACT
Source organism: Trichinella spiralis (assembly GCF_000181795.1). NCBI lineage: Eukaryota > Metazoa > Nematoda > Enoplea > Trichinellida > Trichinellidae > Trichinella > Trichinella spiralis. Next base: position 1,389,095 of record NW_003526944.1, read on the forward strand.
GTTTTTTAACCATTATTATTCAGTTTAAAATATGCTTTTTAATTTATTTGAAAAACGTCTATAGTATAAAATAAGTAGGTAACATTTGTCGGCATTTTAAATTAATTAGGTCATATTTTTGTATTTGAAATTTCAGTATCGTATGAAAAAATCAAGTTTGCATTGAAATGAAAGTTACCAAAATGCACTGTACAATTTAATTTAGTCTTAAACAGGCTATTTAAATTATAAAACTACTTATTTATTTAAAAAAACGTATAAAATGATTAGATAAAGCAGTTTTCTTGTAAACAAAGCATCAGTTCTGGCCTTGTTTTTGTATATTAAATGAACATCGCTTTATGAATATATAATTTTTTACAAATATTTATTAATAATAAATCCAGTAATAATTATATACAAATTAAATTTATCACATTTTTGTAAACTTAAACATACACCATCAATGCTGATGATATTTTCAAATTTCAATATATATATATATATATATATATCAACAAATTTATGTTAGCCGACAACAATTGATCAAGTTACTAAATATGAACTACCAGCATAAGCGAATCGAACGAACCGTTATTCAACAGCTATAAAACATTGAACAGATCAGCGGTCTGATACAATTTCTCACGACTACCAGAGAATGGAAAATTTTTAAATCTGCTCGCTAAAAATGTTTCTTTAATATAGTAATTGAATAGATATTTAACTTCTGATAAAAGCAGAAAAAAAATCCGTGACATTTTCAACTGACTTTTGCACTTCGCGTTCAAAAAAGAACTACCGCTGTTGCAATGATTCATGCCAGTGGGCTGCTGCTTACTGTTGGGCTAAATTTTGTTCATAATTTTTGTTTTTTTTGTTTGTTGAACATTGTTGAAAAATTCGTAAAACAGTTAAAAATTAAAACAACAAATGCAACATGTTTGTTAAGTGAAAAAATTTCAAATTAAAATGTATTGTCGCAAATGGAATGCCAACTGAAGATGATGCGCATTCGTGAAAGCCGAGATACAAAAGTGGTTCACGTCCTAAAGACCCAAACGGGTTGACGAACTGAACCGGCTGTCACCATCCAGCTTTCAAGGTCAATTCACTTGTACCTTGTCTTTTACAATTCACTTACTTTACATATATTAGAACAATTTCATTCTATATCACTTTTCCTGTTCACCTACACACAGATATACCAACAACTACAACAACAGCAACTTAACACTGGTGCGCATAAAAACAGCATGGATAGTAGTGAAAAATTGAATGGAACATTTTCCGTGCAAACGGTGACCATTTTGGCCACTGGTCTCAGCATTTTCAGTATGCTTTTCTGTCTTATCTCTGCGCCACTTCTTCTCAACGAAATCCACGTCATCTGGAATGAATTGGATGTCCAAATCGGTTCCTTCAAGGTAGCCACCGTATTTTTACAATACACACACATACATTTTCATTTGAACATGCACCCCCATTCAGTTTGATTCCATTTTGAGAGGACTGAATAATTTCATATTTTTTATATAAAACAAACTTAAAGTCTGGGAAAAGTAATAATAGCACTAATAATAATGTTCTTATTAATGCAATATTTTATATACAACTTATGAAAACTGTTCATTTATTTATTATATATAATGAAAAACAGAATAATATAACATTTCTCAGCTCAAAAGTCATTACTTATATTGATATAATTTAGGAAATGTCTGACGATATTTGGAAAGAAATGATGACATTCGAAATGGCTGATCGTCGTAAAAGGCAGTATGGATTATTTCCATCAACAGCCTTCGAAAATGTACTTCCACCGGGCAATATACCATTTCCCCCGGGACATAATGAATTGGCCGACAATGGTCAAACAGAATTTGTGCAAAATATTGCAACTACAAATAACGATTCTTCATTACCATATCTGGAGAAACCAATAAACAAACGCAAATGCCAATGCAGCATGCGGACAGAAAATAAATGTCCAAGAGGACCAGTGGGACCACCAGGAATTCCGGGTGAACCAGGTTTAGATGGTGAAAATGGTATTCCTGGAAAACCTGGCCCAAATGGAAAAGATGCGATGGTGATGACTCCTGGCAAAGAAGACTGCATTGTCTGTCGTTCGTGTAACATCGGTCCGCCTGGTCCGCAAGGTTTACCAGGTATTGTTGTCAAATTAAATTTTCCACAAATAATTCTTCTGCAAAATTATGAATATTCTTCTTGAAGGTCCACAAGGTTTGCGTGGTCAGCCAGGTCGTGCTGGCTTGCCGGGCAATGACGGAGCGCCTGGTGCTCCGGGGGAAATGGGACCTCCCGGAAGTCAGGGAGAAATTGGAAAACCAGGCCTTCCGGGTCGCAGTGGTGAAGATGCACAACGGATTGTAGGTATAAAAGGAAAACCCGGGATACAAGGTCCTCCTGGAGAGCCTGGCGACAAAGGTGCACCTGGTAAAGATGGTTCAGTTGGACCGCAAGGCGAACCTGGACCGGAGGGCGAAGTCGGTCCGCCTGGAAAAGATGCGCCGAGAGGCAAGCAGGGAAAAATTGGCTTACCCGGTGGGCCAGGTCCAGACGCTACTTATTGTCCCTGTCCCGCTAGAAGTCCGCAAAATGTCAGGAAATCAACAACAACAACAACACCCACCAACAATGTACCACTCAGTCAAAGTGTCAAACCACTACCTAACCAAGAACATTTCGTCGCCCATCACCGATCAAGCAACCGTAAAATTTAACATTTTTAATGTATTTGTTTAACTTTGATTCAATATCAAAGTCTGCTTTAAAAAAAGAAAAGAAATTTTCAACATGCCAAATTAATTGAATTATAAACATTACTGAAATAAATTTCCATTCAAATGTAATAATGAGAATGTCCCTGATAAACAAACGCCACCATGCATTTATTTATTCTAAACAACTGCAATAATTTCAGAAATACACATTCTGCAAACTGCAAAGCAATCAAATTATCAGAATTTCAATAAACGATTATTCATACATAATACAAACTTTTCCCCATATATAAGCGTTTATAACAATTCTTTGCAATGAATGCTTTAAATACTTTTTAAATGTTAAACTAAAAATATTGAATTTATTAATTTACGAATCCAAAATCATTTACAGAAAATTCATCAGATTATAATAAACAGAAACAAAAAACAGAAAAAAATTGTTTACTTTAACGACGACAAATCATGATGTTTCACTTGTCATGATAATGCAGGCGGTTAGAAAAAAATATATTACGCAAGCGTGATCATCATTTCTTATTCGCTCCCCAAAGCAGACCTTTGACAAATCCACTTAAACCACCTGCTTTATTATCTTGCTTATTAAGTTCCATCTCATCCAATGTTTCGTCCAGTGATGATGGAAAACGGACATAGTTCAAAGCCAAATCAAAAAACAATGGCTTGCATGGAATGGGCATGAAAGACGGCGGTATTGGCACTAGCTTTATGCGTCCTTTCAAATCTGCTGGAGTGTAATTTCGGAATGTATCCAAACTTTCAATAATGGGCTGAAATTCAAAAATCATTTTGTATAATAAAAATCAATGAAATTTAATTTTATACACAAAATTAACTATCACTTTTTCCTCATCAACCAACGTTTTCATAGTTTCTTCTTTTTCTCCTTGTACTAAACAATGAGCGTGTGACTGATATTTACCCTTGTTGGCAGACATTAGCAATGCTTTCAATTGCTCTTCGGACACCTGCATAATAAAATTATTTGTTCAACAACAATATCAGTAGAAGAGAACATATATATCATAATTATATCAGTTTTACATAAACGTTCTCGTCACTTTTCCACGCAGCACTTTGTTTCAATTCATTTATATATTCTACGGTTCGCTGATACAAAGCCAATGCTTCAGGCCATTTCTTTTGTGAATAGAAAATCTCAGCTACGTGGAAACATCTACCAACAACATTGTCGTAAAGTTAATTTTAAAAGAAAATCATAATAATAATAATAATACCTAAGCGTTCTGAAGTATAACATCTGATCGGCAAAACACTGATCCAACTTGATCAACGGCAATTGTTGCAATTCAGCAAAATTCTTCAAAAAATACAATTAATATTTAAAAGAACAACAACAATCATAACATCCTTTTTTACCTGCAAAATGGAATCATACAAACGAATTAAATCTTGTGATTTTGCACCCTTCTTTTGCATAGCTTCGATCATCATGTTATAACGATCGGTACTTTTTGTCAATCGCACGTACGTCAAATACAAATAAAGCAGATTAGCATTTGAAAATATTTCTTGCTTTTCGCCATCCTGAGCACGTTTTAATTTGAAATTCTACAATTTTTTTTCACAAATAACAAGGATAAAGTAGAATAAATAGGGGGAAAAAAATTCTCGTCAATACCTCGCCTTTAGCCTCTTCACGAACACTTTGAATAGCATCTCGACAGTCACTTAATAGTCGTTCATAAAGAGCAAGCTGAAATATAAGCATCAACAAATATCCCATGAAATAAAAAGAAGATAACGAAACATACTTTCCCATCATAATCGTTGGTTTCTTCTACTTGACGTTGAAAGTCACGCAAACTATTACAAAATGTGCAAACCCTAACGGGTTTGGCAAAATCCACTCGATGATTGCACCAAACAATTTCCGTTTCTGTAGAAATTGATTGCTTTTGACGGCATTCGGTCAACAAATTCTGTAAAATGTAAAAAATTATAAACAATAAATCAAAAAGGAAAGAAGAAAACTTTTGTACATCCAACTCGGAAAGCATCAAGCTTTCTGTTTCGTCGCTGATTTTCATTCGCATCTGCATTAAATCTGCCAACGCAGTCGAGTCACCTATACTAAAGGCGCAGAATCGTAGATGGGGTGCCATTTCGTTGCACCTTTGCCGGTATAATTCGACAAGTTGAGAAGATTTCGTCACAGACGACAAATTTTCATAAATCATTCTAAAAATTTATAAATAACTATAAAAAGTAATAAAAGAAAATTCTCAAACAAAAACGCTGCTCATCAACTTTATGCAGCCAACAGTAATAGTTAAAGTTTAAAAATAAACATGTGGAATTTTATTTGAACGTTTCTTACTTTGAGGTGGTAAAAAATTCGTTGGCTTTAGTCCAGTTTTTCTGTTCAAATTCATAACAGCCTTGAAGCCAAGCTTTGTATGCTTGTGCTTCAAGTTTCGTAGCGGCGTCAACTACTGAAGCATTTTTGGACAAAGTTTCCAACAAAACGCCATGATAGACCGCCTAACGAGAAAATTGATGCTAATTAAATTTAAACTGATTTCACTCTATTCAAAATTCTCGCCTTGACTACTCTATTCGTTGTTCTGTAGATGAAAACAAATTACGCTGAACTGTAACAAATTCATATTTACAATTCAGTACAGTAAAAGAAAAGAAAAATTTTGAAAAACCTTTTCCCACACAACCTGTATTATTATTATTATTATTATTATTATTATTATTATTATTATTATTATTATTAGAAAAAATAGATTTAATTTTCATAAAATGATTTACAAAAAGAAAGCAAAAAAAAACAAAAATGAATTTACTCGACGTAATTTTCGTAACATCTGAAAACGTTTTCTGTTGTCTGTCGTAGCTTCTTGTTTGAGCTGCATACCGTATGCCCAACATCGTTCGGCTTCAAACAATGGAATGGTAATATATCTAAAGTAAATAATTGTCACTGATCTCAGTCAATGGCTGGCAAACTCGTATCACTTGGCATCAGTCAAATTTTCAGCAGAAAATTTTCGATATTGAAAAGTACGTGGTTTGTGAATGCACGTCACATTCATAGATTTTCGGACACGTTGTAGCTTTCTCGAACAGTACTGCCTAAACAAACATAAAAATCTCTCCCAACGATAAACAAATAAATTATCACCAAGTTCGTTACCTGTAACGGAGATAATCTCCATGGCGTAAACCATGCTGTTGTTGTGCTTCTTTTATAATTTGCAAAATGTGAACGGTAGGAATTGACGAGCAATCTTCGGCCATCCACTTCTAGATCTGAAAAACTCGAGCACACTAATGATTTGCTTACAGTATTATTTGATTTTCAAGTTTTACTGCAATTTTCATTTTTTGCATTTGCTGAAATTTTTAGCATTTTAAAAATGAGAAATAAATGCTTGAATCTACATTTACGTGACATTTATCATTTACTGTCGATAGAGGGAAGTGAAAGGTGATTTCATGTTTAGTTGCATATTTGATCTGCACCGTTAGATTGTTCAACAAAGAATTTTGGACCAACTGCTGCTCACTGTTGCTTAGTATGTTTCGCTACTTTCAATTTTGCATTTGCATTCCACCATTTGTTAGAATAAATAACCTGCTTCATTTGTTATTCTATTTTCAGGCAGATCTATGATGAAGAACCTCAAAGTTATTTTTAAAAGTAACAAAAAATCTTTTTAATAAAAAAAGAGGATACTTTAAAAATTCCATCCAAATATTCGTATTCTTTTTTTTTCTTTTGTAACTCGAAGAACAATGTTACTTCAAGTTGAAAAGAAAAAAGAAATTTACCACAACAGAACTGCAACAATCAAACTTCAACTTAGTCGTCTCTCACTTGAAGCTCAGAATCATAAAAGCTTATGCTTGGATGTTCACGCGTTGTAGGCTTAGTATAAGAAAAAACTGATGAGTAAGTAAGAGAAAAATAAAATATACAATATGCTTCCATCTACAAAAGATCAGACGTAGATTATTGTTCGGAAAATCAACAGTAAACTAAAGAAATTCAAGATTAAAAAAATTCATTGCAATGTAACATTTAATTGAAGACAAAATATGAACAAAATGACAGAATTTTGCTTTCGTAAGCTGAATTATTGCTGGTTGAATGCAATGCAACCAGAATTGAAAGCACAGAAATTGTTTTCTATAAATCAGTATAATTGAAAGTGAAACTGATCGTGGTGTGAAAAAAAGTACGCGTAAAAGGGAGAAATATATTCTGTTAAATGGAGATTAACTTTTAGAAAAAAAATTTCAGGAAGTAAGACAAAATGAATAAACCGTTACGTCCACACGCATACATATGCATGCAGCACATGGTAGACGCCTTTGGAGCAGCAGCACTCGACGCTGCACATCGTCAATGTTTGCTTGTCAAAGGATCCCATCGAACATTTTCATACAAGTTTAACAATTCCGGTGTCTGATTAATAATATTCATCAATTCAACTACAATCGGATGCTTTCCAGCTGTTGGCAAATTCTATTAATATAGAAGAAAATTTAAATATACCAAAGAAAAAAAAAACAAATTCCAATGCAAATTGAATCATCGAACCTGAATAGCAATAACTGCGCGTAGTGCGGAGCGTTTCAATTCATCTTGCAATTCGTATTCTTGTTTCACGGAATTCGTTTTCAATTTCGTAAGGCATACTTGTTTCAACGGTTCCACAATATTAATCAATCGTTGCAAAAGTTCGTTGGGACAAAGTGTCGTCAACCTTATGACGATCAAAAATGTCAAAATTTTAATATCATAGTGATCCTGTAAAAAATAACTGTGAACTTTTAGTTGAAACTTTTTAACAAATGAAACAAACAAAAATTAACCTTGAGACCCTGGACGACGTGATTCAAAAATTCAAACACATCCAAACAGTCGAAGCAATTGTCCAACAACGTGTACATGCATTCAAAGGCTGCCTTTCTCAAGTGCAACCCATCGTCCATGACGTGTTTGAACGGACCCATGTCCACTTCACGAATCAATTCTTTCCGTACAGCAGTTTCGGAATATATAACTGGCAACAAATTTGACAACTGATCTCGCATCAGTTCGGGCTTGTTGTGAACAAAAGAGTTGAACGTCAAAAATGCGATTCGTCGTATATTCAAATCGGAATCTTTCAACATTTGAAAAAAGTCACCAATACAATCCTGCAAAATTATCATCATTAATCAGGTAAAGATGATAAATGAATGATTGGCCAAATTAGAATTTTCTTTTTGTATTACTTTCAAATATTCGTCGATTCCAGGCATTTGATCGGTCAATGTATATTTAATTGAAGAAGTGAGCGTATTGCGAACGTTGGTATTTGTCGAATTGTTGAGATTGGACCTCAGTTGAGGAAGTAAATTGGCCGGTTGCAAAAGGCACAGTTTGCCCAAACATTCAGCAATGACATTCCGTACACCTTCTTCGTTGCATTCTGCGTGATTCAGCAAAACTTTCCAAATAAATTCGACATACTGTTGGAGAGGTTCGGGCGATTTTGCATTGACAAAATGATTGATAATCTCGAGCAAGGACAGCATGAACAAATATTGCTGTTTTGTGGCCTGTTGGATTTGTTGAACGATAAATGGCAAGTAACGGGCCAAATTGCCAGTGCCCACTCGACCCAGCGCTTGTGAAGCCGCTTCTTTGACTCGTTCGTCGGGATTTTCGAACGCATTCATCACAATACCTTCCACGTTGAGGTCGTTCAAAGCTATTGAACACAGAGCGCCAATTTCGCCCAACGTCAACAGTGCAAATTGTCTGGCTTGTTCATTAGCATCCGGACAGTTGTGGACGTCCAATTCGCGGCACAGTTCGGCAACAGTGGGTTTGATGGAGTCGGGTTGGATGAGAATCAACGCGGCGAAGCATTTGGCAAAGTTGTGGGGTCGAGGTTCGCCGGCAACGGGGGCCAGCAGCAGTTGCTTGAATTCTTGGAAAGTGATCTTCTCCAATTTGCTGGCCTGTTGCCAGAATTGTTGAAAAAATATAATCAATTTGTTCAAATAGTGACCGCTGAGCAGCGGAGAGCGGAGCAAAGCGATCGCCGGATCGACAAAGCTGTGGTAATTGTCGAGAACCAATTCCGGGGCAATGGGCATGAGCCTGGTCAAATTGTCCGCGGCCAGAGTGGCCAGTTGCAAATCGCCCTGGCCGAGGAGTGGTGCCAGTTCCAGAACCAAATTTTGCACCATCGCCGAATGGTGTGAAGCCAGTTGGGTGGAATTGGAACGTTGAAAAATCAATTCCAACAATTCCAACGAATCAACCCGCAGACTGCGTTGATTTTTACGCAAAAATGTGGTCAATTCGACAACCAAATCACAGACCACTGATTGAAGTGATAAATTCAGGGGACTTTTCAGAACGACACTGAACGCCCTGACACCGACAAGCCGTGTTAGTTCATTTTTGATCCGGTCGAACAACATCTGAAGACCCTCGTCCAAGCCATCTTGCAACAGACTGCCAAACGTTGCGATGTACAACGCGACGCACATGATCGACGGCTCTTTCACCTCACGGTCCAGGCAGGTATCTTTCAACTTGGCCAAAATGCAATTGTACAAATCGCGCATGTTGTCCAAATCCAATGCGGCCAAGTTGATTTCGCCGTCGCCGTTGCGTATCAAAGTCAACAATTTTTGGACCACTGCCAACGCTTCGGCCGAAACTTTGTAATAAGCATCTTGGATGCATTGTCTGAGCAGTGGTGCGATCACTGGAATCTGCAACGCGACCACGTCCAACGTTTGGGCAGTGATGGCGGATCTGAGGAAAATCAACGCGTCAATTTTCACCCCGCCGACGGTCTGCTTCTCGGACAATGTCGACCTGACGTTCAGCAACAACGAGCCGAGAAATGGAGCCAACACTTGCGGAGCCAAGGCCTGCAATTCACTGAGAACCGAAAATACAGCCTGCTTTGTTTTGTACGATTTTCCACCAAGATGACGTTGCAATGGTACAATCAGAGCCGGCATTTGGGATTCCAATGATCCAATGATTGTTTTCTGATCCTTCTCGGCGATGGATTTCGACGAATATTGAAAATAAACACGGGTGCGTTTCAACAACGACAAAAGAACGTTGAACAAATCACAACGCACACTTTCTTCACGTTCCTTGAATCTTGAATTTGAAATGCAAAAATAAAAAACAAAACCAAATGAACAAACAATATTCAATGGGGAATTGAAGAAAAATTAATAAATCGTACCGCTCGATGAGTCTGGGAATTATTGTTTGGTGAAATTCACAAATTCGATTACGACGAGTATTGACCGCCGCTTCCAAACACTTTGCCGCAGCACGACGCACTTTCCAAGACATGTCGTCATCGTCTGAATATTCTTCGGCCGAAAGTTGACTGTCCAAGTCAACATCGTCGTCGTCAAGTTCCATCGACGCATCCTGCATCTCGTAGTCGTACTGATAATTCGGATCGTAACCGACGTACATTATGGCCAATTTCAAAATTTCATCCACAACCGTTTCGTCGCATTGTTTCGAACAGAACAGCAACAGTTGTTCAAAAGCGGCAAAGCAGCTTTCGCGAATTTCGTCATCTTGCATCTCTTTGCAATAGTGAACAATAGCCGGCAACGCTTGGGACAAAAAAGTCCCCAACCTTGAGCCGGCCGACTTGCACACCGCCCCCGTGCAAGCGATGTAAGTGCGGTGATGGATCGACGACGATTCGTTCAACTTGGACAAACCGGCCAGCAAATGCTGGCCCAGATGCCCCAAAACCGCGTTGTCACAAATGCCAGACAAAGTCGAAAGAACCAATATTGCCCGTTTACGCACCGGAGCCCGGTCGAATTCCAACAACGGCAACACTGTGCACTCGATTGCCGCGTAATGGTGACCAACAACCGACGGAAAACGTCCCAGCACCGAGTTCACCATATCCAAGCATTCCAGCAAAACCGACATGTCCGCGTCGGCGGAACTCAAAATCGACAACAAAGCTGGCATTATTGCTTTCAAAACGGCGACAGTGACCGCACTTTCGGTAGGCGGAAGTTCGTTGATTATCGTTTTCAAAGCGCTCGAACTGACATCCCGTTTCTGACTGCTCTCACTGCGCAAATTGGCGCTCAATATGCAAGTCACATTTGCTGCCTAAATTGTAAAAATAAATTCCTAATCAATTCGCTTTTTCTTCACTGTACTTTTCAAATTATTCTCAACAGTACCACATATATTCCTACTTTTCTGTAAAGTACAGTAATCAACAGGTTCACACAATATTAATAATACTCAATTTATAATCATTGTATGTATTCATTGGACTGTGAAAACATTTTTCTCTTCAAACATGTATCATAAATTTGATCATAATAAGACTGAAAAGAATTGAAACATAAATTACACTTCTAAAGATAAAATTCATTAGCATCACCTGAAAGCATGAAATTGTGCAATTTTCTATATTTATAATACATCACATTACTTTAGCTCACAAAATGAACAAATTTATAAAAATTCAATTATAAATTATTCAAAAATATTCAACAGTAACAGTATTACTTGCGCATCTTTCACTTTTCGGATCAAAGGACCCATGCAGCGAACGGCTAAATTTTGAACTTCCGTATTCTTATCTTCGAGCAGCTTCAACAGCATTTCAACCATTTTATTTTCGCTGTCCACATCTAGTGTTATTTCTTTTTGCAATTCGCGCATCAAATCGTTCGTAGCCATGAAACGGAAATCTTTGTCCGCAGAGTTCATGCGTTCCAGCAGATGAGCAATGTAATATGATACAGCTGACATGTTGCAAAAATCCTGTTAAAATATTTATATTTTTTCAAAAAAATACAATTATCAAACAACAACACAATGGCCAAAACATTCCTATAATAAACAAGCTGAAACAAAGTTGAAAAAAGCTTCAAAATAATAAATTCAACTGGTTATTATCTTCATGTAAACTTATTACGCTAAACTCTACTGACAAGATGAGAAGAAAGAACAATAAAATATGATAAGTATCAATAAGCATAAGCAAATCGAAACCAGTAAAAAACACGAAACTGTTGCGTTACCGTAAAGCCACAATATTACACAAAGTTAGAATTTTTAAACCTTCAAAATTAAGCAAAAAACAACACCGAACATTTTTAAGCAAAGCAGTGCAAAAGAACGATTACGCCAAAAGACCATAGTCATCAATTTTGTACCTGCATTTCGTAAACCAAGCCACTCAAAATATGCTAATTGATGTTAAAATATTTTTAAATTTAAACGAGTAATAACGTTCAACTTTGAATTGAAATTTAAAAAAACAATTAACCTTAAATAAAAATACTCAGAATTTAAAAAATAAAAAACGAGAAATCTTCCCGCCTAAGCGAACTCTAATATGCTTTTGATTGGTTGATTCTGATTGGACTTTAGCGCCATCTGTTCTGATTCCGTCATTCTCTTGACCGCCGTGCTCTACTTTTGTCGTGCTAGATTTCACGCTGAAGAACCATTGTCTGATGTAATTTCAGTGTAATATCTATACTGATGATTTATAAATTTATATTGTTTTCAATTTTAAAGTTTGTCTATGTCATTTGTCAAATAAATTTATTTACAGTTTATTAAATATTTTTTACACAAAGTAGAGCAGTAAAGCAATGAAAAAAACAAGGCAGATGAAAAACAATAGTAAAATTGAGATTCATTATTTATATTCGTCTACTACTGTAGACGAATTTTAAAAGTATTTGTTTATAAATACCTGTAACCATGAAATAGAAGATACAGATGCCAATCATCACCACACTGTTACAATTGTCCAGCTTGGCTTTCCTAAATGAAAATTTGTGAAATATTTTTATTTTCCTTTCAAATGTTGAAAAAATCATTTTTTACCAAGACATTCCAATGAAAAACTTGATGGAGAACAATTTGCGCGCGATTGTCAGTTTCATTTTCATAATTAACTAACGTTCTATTGTCAACATAAAAATAATTGTGTGATTGCTGGAAAACATCCTTGTCAGATTATGTTAATGTGAGACATTTAACAGACCGCCTGCCCTAGAACGGCAAGCACGAGGATGACCAAAAATGGTATAGACGACCAATCAGAATCAACCAATCAAAGTGCGATGTTCATTAAAGCCCTAGGGTATCTCCAATCGCAAACTTGTACTTTGTAATAATTTTTCCAAGCTATATAATTTATAATAAACTAAAATTTTAAAATATTAAGCACATATTTTTTTCTTAACATAAATTGATTAACCATACTCCACAGGTACTTGCATTATCTAACGTTACACGAGTACAGTAGTACACTCAGGTATTCACCACGTACTTGACAGAGAATTATGCTTTGTAATAAGTGTATTTTTGACTACATAGTATTTCAATAATAATCGCTTAATTTTGAGAAGTTCATTTATAAGGTATAACGTTTTCAAAATATTTGAATTATGCTCTATTAAAAATAAATGCTTAGTGAGTTTGAACTTTACTTTTATTTGATACTTAAGTGATGATGTGAAACAGTAAGTTAATACGAATTTATTAATTTACCAGTTGTATGTCTTTTGGGAAAATATAAGTTGTTTCTTCAGGAGTGAAAATTAATTTTCAGAGTTTGATAGAGTTTTAAATTTTATTTTAGGCTAAAATTATTGATCATTTTTTTCCGATATTATATAAATATGGCTGAAGACGAAGCAGTCGCGGATTTTTTAGCGAGAGAAAAGGAAGCATTGGCAGGACTTGATGATTTTGGTAAGCATATTTTGAAAAGTATACAGTTGAAAAAGAATAATGTAATGTGAGATGTATTGATTTAACTAATAACTTTGTTTACAACATTGTCACTGACGTTATGAACTGATCAATTTCTATTCACTGTTCATAATAGGAGTTATGTTTTGCTTTTTGTGTATTTTGTCTCAATTTTAAAACCAATTTTTCAGAAGAATTGCATTTAGTTGCTGCCACTGATTGTGATGATACAACAAAAAATGAAGAAAATCTTGCCGCGCCAATGACCAACGGTTTACCAGAGAATGAAATTTCACAAAACACTGCTAGCTCCACGCCAGCGGTGCTACCGGCACCTCAAGAATCTGAAAATATGATAAAATGGCGAGAAGAGCAGAAGGCTCGGCTAGCTGCTAAAGGTTTTTATTATATTTAATTGAGTATGATGATCATCCTGTAGCATGGTTTTTACAGATGAGAAAGAAGAAGAAGAGAAAGCCAAATGGAGAGAATTAGCAGAAACTGATTTGCAAGAATGGTATAAAAATAGGCAAGATCATATTGAAAAAGTCAAGAAGACTAACAGGTTAGTCTAAAAGCAGAATTTTAATTCCATTCACCATTTGCCTATGTGCACTATGCCAAGACAGTTAAAGTGAACTAGTTATATTTTTCTCACATTGTATTATTATTAGTTTTGAATTGTTGTTTCAAACTTTGATATTTCTTTTATGAAAAAAATTGGTTGATGACTTATTATTATTATTAGAATGAATGATGCAGAATTTTTGAGTGGGCGTGACAGCGAACAACCAGGACAAGAATGGGAACGTATTACCCATTTGTGCGATTTCAACCCAAAATCTTGTCGCAGTCAAAAAGACGTGAGCCGTATGCGATCTATGTTCCTTCAGCTGAAAGCTAATCCCAAACACAAATCAGAAAAAATAGTAAATTCATGAACGGTGAAGAACAACACAACTAAACTATATACATGGTGAACCCAATCTGTTTCTGATTGCACATTTCAGAGTTGTTACTATTGTATGGTTATCGAACACGTTGATTATTGATGAATTTTCACTCTTTATACAAATTTTGAAGGACGCTTTGTTATACTAGCAACCGATTATGTTTTTTTTCTTTTCATATAACAACTTCTGCGAAAGGCTTAATACAATAAAACGTGAAACAATTCTGAAAAATAATCCATTACTGCCTAAATATATTGAAATAAAAGCTTATTTTACACAGGTTATTTGTTTGGAAAGTAAAGATTAAAAATCTGAATTTAATTATTTCGGCCAGAATGTCAATAAATTTCAGGGCACGTTTTTAAATGAAATACACTTCCGTCGATAAGAATGCAATTTTGCCTTTTAAGCACCTATTGTAGAATACTTACATCTACTAATTTCAAGTAGAGTATTCAATCAGATCAGATCTTTTTTGGACATCACTGGAATGACACACTTTCAGACATTTTGAAAACGTCCACTCAATGAGGATATGCACTTTTTGATTTGAAAAAACAATTGGCGAATACAGATGTAAATATTAACTTTTTTCTGAGCTGAAATTAATCACCGTCCTATTTTATTGGCATAACTATTTATTTGTAGCATAACATTTCTTTGCAAGCAATTACAATCCAACGACTTTGACGCTTGCTGATTGGAAAAAAGGTATGAAAAATTTTTCGGCACTTCGTGTAACCTTTTTCAGTCAAGATTGCCTCCAATCGGTGATACATATTTTCGTACAGAACCAAGTGTGTTGGTCGGATATTTCTCATTTCTAACTGGATCCAAATTTCTGGATATTTGTGGAATAGGTCACTTTCACTTGTATAATTGGTTATGTTATTCAAATTTGGTTCGCAAGTCAGAAAACGCATTTCCACTGGACGATGGAGATGACTGTAAAACGGCGTACTGTGACATGGCATCAAAAACCAGATATTCATTTCAAGGTTGTGATTTTCTGAAGCTTCTCGGCGAAGCACGTCCATTACAGTCAAAGTGCCTCGTTGATGAAGTAAACTTGTAAATAATGCCAGTGGAATATTTGTAATGGAAATGAATAAAATCATAAAAGCAAGATTTCGCTTGTTTCGAATCTGAGTCAAATAAAAACCACCATAAATTGACATCAACGGTATTAAAGGGAGAACAAATCGGAATTCTTTATGAGCAATAAAACTGAAAATTGTATATAACTGCTATACATTTTTTAAAAAACAAAAAATCACTTACCTGTGGGCTATCACATAAAGTGCGCAAACATAAAGAATAATCAAGTTTGATGTACACATTTTCACTCCTTTTGATATTGGTATTAATGATGTAAAAAATGTACTCGGAATGCCAACGGTAATATACCTAAAAATATTGTTTAAAAATGTTTTAAAACAATTTCATTTCACCAATGCCATGGATGGCTTCCAAAAAATGCACTTCCTCCTTGCCACATGTTAAAATGAATGAAGTTGATTATCGGAATCACAAAGTACCCATAGCATAAAAAATCTATCACACTAACGAAAAATACAGTTACGAGTCTAAAACAAAAAGTATTTTATCATTTGAAAACATTTTTACAACATTATTGTTTATAAAATTACTCACCCAACTAAGAATGAAATTAAAAATGACTTTACAAAGTCAAATCTGTATAAAAAATTTATCCAAAGTGGGACCCATATTAGTGCAGAAGTAGGTCGTATAAGTGTGACCAAAGTAAATACAATTGATGATACTACCAAATGATTCTTATTACTGGATGCCAATTGAAAACGGTGCTTATCCCAAATTGGCAAATAACTTAATCCAATAATGACCAATGCAAGTTCAACGCTATTCAACAATGTTCTTGGAACGCAATAAAATTGAAACCAATTGCACCAATACAATAGCAGAGTCCATGAAGCGACTCTATCATCATAAAGCAACTGGACAAATTTAAACAGTCGCCAATCAGCAAAACATGATAATAGAAAAGTTAATAATTTAGGAGAATAAGTCTAGAAAAAGGTAAATTGAAAATTAATAAAGATTTTTTAAAAAATGTGCTTACAAAGCAAATTGTGTTGTCTAAACCAGCAAAAGCAACCAATCTATAAAGAGATGCAAATATGCATGGATATAAATATGTTCGAAGCCCGTTCGTCCATTCCCAAGTAAGATAACCATAACTGAAAAAAGAAAGTTTTTGTATAATAGAGGAAACCAGATTAAAATATTTGACAGTGAAAAAATTACATTCATGTTGAAGAAAAGAACTGACTTCCCATAATTAGACAAATGTAAACAAAGAAAACCAGTTCAAAAACGTTATTCAATGCCCTAATTGAACGGAATTAAGTCGTTATTAATATGGATTTCAGTTATTATTCGAGAATGCAACTTGCAAACCTAGGGGTTTAGTCAATGTAAAATATACACTTATAAAAAACTGTTCAGCTTTTATTTAGACCTTCATTTAAGAGAATACACAAAAGTACACATACCCAAATGCTAATTTGTGAGCAGGTTCCAAAGTTTGCCAGTATTCGTCAGGTACAAACCAAGTTTGAACAACAAAGCAATTTATCGTTCGATATGCGACAATCCATTTGATGAGATAATTGTAAACGGTCATTTTGTGAAATAATTAAGATAACATTATATAGTGGGCTCGAAGTTTATTCAGGGAAAATTACACAAGTGAACAATAATACAAATAACCAATGAAAAAACATGGAAAATTCAGACAAAAAACAGTAAGATAGAAATTGAATAACAAAAGTAGGCATAATAAAAGTATACTTTAAATCACAGAATTTTATTCAATATTCAATTATTTTCAAACTACAAATAAAACATGCTTTTCCATGTATTCTTCATTGTCATACTGTCATACTGTTTTATTGTCATAAATTAAATAATAAAACTAAAAATAATATAGTTTCAATGAATAAAAAATATTTACAAACATATTTTAATAATGATAAATGCTATGAATATATTTATTTAATAAAATAAGTACGAAATTGCAAATTTGTTGTTTTGAACTGCAATAGAGTACAAGTAGAATAGTACAGTAGTAATTTTTTCATGACAAAACAAAAAATATTTCATAATTTAGTAAATTTTTAAAATTAAAGTTTACTAATTTACATAATATTAGGAAGTTTTCAATATGTTACTGAATTGCAACTATACCTGCATTACTTTAAAAAAAGGTTTTTTCAAGAGTAAAAAATACTACATTTATTATTTATTAAAATAAAAACATATTTCAATTATTTATTCGACAAAACTCAAATTTTTAAAGCTTTTATTCAGGCTAAATAAAAATTATTTACTGCCCTGATTTCAACCAAAGTAGTGATCGTCAAGTTTTATATTATTTACTGTATTGCTAAGTCAGCTAACAAGTTTCCGTGGCTAACTCGTGGCGATTGTATTTTTGCATTGTCTCACGAAATGGCTAGTTCTCGTGTATACATTGGCCGCTTACCATACCGTGCTCGAGAAAGAGACGTAGAAGACTTTTTCAAAGGCTACGGTCGAATTCGTGAAATTCTTCTGAAGAATGGTTTTGGATTTGTCGTAAGAATTTTTCGTTCAACGAAAGCAGTGTTATCTGAGTAACTTTGTTTAAGGAATTTGACGATCCTCGTGACGCAGATGACGCGGTTTATCATTTAAATGGACGTGAATTGTGTGGAGAGCGGTATGTCCTTTTACGTTTTTTCAGCATTTGTTGTCATTGCTGATCAGTTAACATAGGCTAATATCTGCAAGTCGAGCCGAAAATTTCTGCGTAAACTGAAAAATTTTGTTTTCATATTTTAAAAGCATACGTATCTTAGTCTATGCTTTTTAGTTTTGTAAAATTATTGCGCTTTTAGCTGTGATTGTTTCCCGTTTAATTTGATCATGAACTTAAAGTATTAAGTTTGACCTTATTCACGAGCTGACGTAATTTAATGACTAGTATTTTATAACATTTGCAATTTTATTAATATAATGAAGTTATGATTGTTTGTTGATTGTTAATTATGTTATTTTATTGATGATTTGTGTGCAATTTTAGCATCATTGTGGAAATGACGAAACGTCCTCCGAAGGGTCGAGATGCTTTTCGCTCGTCTTATCGTGGCTCGTACGGGAGTAGAGGCTTTTCGCCTGAACGTCGTCGACGTGATAGAGATGATAAGTAAATGAATTATTGTCCGCTGTTGTTGCTTAAATTTATAATTTTGTATTTTGTAGGCTGGATAATTTTTCTTTCGTTTCAGATACGGTCCACCGTCGCAGACTCCATGGCGTTGCATCGTGAGCAATGTTTCAACTCGTGTTTCCTGGCAGGTAAATAAATGATAAAAAAATGATCAGTAATCATTATTTGAATTGATTAATTATGTTATTTTTGTTTGTTTGTAAATGAATAATGATCATTAATTGTTATTGTAAATGTTTAACAAGCACCTGAGAATGGCTCAGGCGAAATGTTTTCAGATTTTTTTCTCCACTGGAAATGTTTTTTCTAGCGAACCAAATTTGGCCGACAATTTTAGGTTGATGGTGAAAATTTTCTCTTTTTTTATTTTAATTTATTTGTACTTTGTCAATCAAATACGCACGCAAGAGTGCATTTTGCTGAGGAGAATGGTTTCTTAAAAAGAGTGCGCAGTGGCGCTTTAAATTGCATAAAACGACTTCGAAATGAAAATGACGGTTAATTGTGTTTCGTTGATATAGTGCCCGGTCGGAGGTACTCGGTACCGATGCTGTGTGTAGCATGAGCACGAGGCGATTGAGCAGGGGCGTCGGGTATCACATTCATTGTTCGTTGACCACCAACCGCCTTCGACCGGTTCGCGCTTGTGCCCCTGTTGACCGTTGTTGTACATGTATGTTGCTTTGTAAAAAAAAATAAATACGAGAAGAGGTCGCTTAGGGCGATTTCTTTTTTTGGTTTGGTCGTAACGATCCCGGAGCGTCGGAGATCCGTTTGATGCGTTAATGTTCGATTAAGAGCAGGAACCGTTTTTCGATCAGCAGCCGCCACGCCTTGTTCGCTCGTGGGCAGGGTTTTTAAGAAGACTTTTTTTTCATTTTACAACCAAGCATTGTCGTATTTTTATCTTTGTTGATCGTTTTTATAATTTCACAGGATTTGAAGGACTTTATGCGCCAGGCAGGGGAAGTCACATACGCTGATGCGCATCGAATCAAGAAGCACGAAGGGTAAGTTATTATTTATTGTTCGTTCTGTTGTCGTTTTTGTTCAATAGACTTGTTGATTTTTTTTAAGAATTGTTTGCTTTGCATCACATTATGAATTGAAGAAAGCGATCGACATGCTAAATGGCAAAGAATTGAATGGTCGAAAGTTGGAATTGTTCGATGGCAGTCGACGGTAGGGAAGAATTGTTTACTTTTTTGCAATTTTGTTTGAAAAATTTTTCTTCTTCTTCTTCAGCTCTTCACGTTCTCGAAGTCGTTCAAGTCGTTCACGAAGGTGAAAAGTGAAAGTCAGTTGTGTGAAAATTGATTAATTTTCTTTTTCTATCAATCAGCAGTCGTAGCAGCACTAGTACAAGTGCTTCAAGTCGTAGCCGGTCTCGGTCAACTCCTCGTCGACGTCGCCGTTCACCGTCGGTGAAACGTAGCAGGAAAAGGTGTGGTATATGCAAAAAAAAAAGAATTCAGAGTGGAAATTTTTTTTTGAATTTTGTCGGTTTTGTTTTGTTCAGCCCTGCCGATTCGGACAGTCGTAGTCGTTCGCGTTCAGCGTCGTCGTACAGAAATGAACGCGGTTCAGGCAAGCGAAAGTCGAAACGGTCAGTGTCGGACAGCCGCAGTCGGTCGAGATCGTATTCGAGTGATGGAATTCGTCGCAAGAGAAGCGTCGGCAAGAGTAGAAGAAGTCGTTCCGACGAGACGGCTAGTCGGTCGCGTTCTTCGTCGCCGGACAAACGGTCGAGGCGGAGCCCTTTGTCCAGGGGACGACGGTCGGCCAGTTCGAGCCGTTCTCGTTCGACGTCGGTCGGCGAAAGGGGCGGGGCCAAGCGTCGCAAGAAGTCGGTCGGTTCCAGATCCGGGTCTAGATCCAGATCGAGATCCAGGTCCAGGTCTAGGTCGAACGACAGTGGCTCTCGTTCACCAGTTCGGTCGGGAAGCGAATCCGGCGGACCTCAAGCAGCAGTCGACCGTCGAGCCGAACCAGGCAGAAAGCGCAAAATAGCGGCCAGAGGTTCGTCGGGGTCGGCGAGCCCGAAGCGACGGTCTTCTTCGACCGAAGAGAACAACGGTGAAAATTTATTGTCGCGTTGTTCACCGAAGCAGAAGAAATTGAACAACGATTTCAATCATTCTTCTGAAGTTGAAGAACCTGCCAGCGGCGACGACGTTGGTGACAAGAGGAGAAAGAATAAAACGAAAAAAGATCAGTCGATTGATGATGACGATGATGATAATATTCGAAATGGAAGTACGTCGAGCAAAGATGAACACGGCAGACGACGATCCACAAGTAGCAGTTTTTCAGACGACGATGCGAATAAAACCAGCGCCAGCGATTTGGACGTCGACGCCGACGAAAAGCAGCAACGCACGCGACGAACCGGTAAATTACTTTTTTTTGTTTTTTCTTATCACCCAACGCGATGTGTTGTGACTGTAGTTGTTGTTTATTTATTTATTTATTTATTTTTCTCTCTCTAATAGGAGGATATGCCAGCGACAGTTCGCGATCTGATTGATGAAAAACAAGCAGACGAAACAGCAAATGAATAAAATTTATATATACATACATCTATATTTGCATTTACACATCTATTTATACTTTTATATTTAGACATATTTAATAATATTCATATTGTATTTTTTTAAATGATTTTTTCTCTCTTTTCTCTCTCTCTCTCTCCTTTTAATTTTTTCATTCTTTGTCATTTTTGTGTCCCATTTTTCAACTACAATAATCATTTGTAGTAGCATTGTTAGTTTGCGCATGGGCAAGTTGTTTTTTTGGAATAAAATTAGTAATTTTTTCAACTTTTTTTTCTTTCTTGCAATCAACAAAGCAATCTGTGTTCTTAGTTTTGATCATTTAAAAGAAAAACAAATTGCAGCTTGCATTTCTGAAGAACACGAAAAATCATCGATGAAAATTTTCAATACAAATCAATGAATGAATGAATGAATAAAAATTTAACTTATTTCAAAGAATACTGTAATAATATTACAAATTGAAACGATGAAAAGAAGTACTGTATTGTTTGAAAAAATAAAGTTGTGAATATGGTGTATTCTGTAATGAAGAACAGTTCCATCTACTTTTGTACATTGTTCAACAGTTCTCTCGTTTGTGCAAATGTTCAAATGTGTTACTTTGTTTTTTTTTCTTATTTAAACCAATATTTATTTAGTTATTTTGTCGATTAATTTATCACTTGTTGTATTGCAATTTGACCAATTTCAATGAATGAAATTGCAAACGCTATTATGGAAATCAAATTAATCCCAATTGAAATCGAACTTACAGAGAAATATGTTGTCTTCGAAAAATTTTTCTTGCTCTTGATTATCTTAATTTATACGGTTCGCGCTTGCTGACGTTAGTTTAACTGTCCTTAATACGAGTGCCTGTTGCGCGTTTGTTGCGTCGGCTTCGACATTTCGCTGTGTTATTTATTTAAAAAAAAATTTCCAATTTCAAACCTACTGATGAAAATGAGTGAAATGCAAGATCCACCCTGCGATGCGATGGACAAACTTTCCCTGCAACCTCACCAGACCAATTCCAATTCTTCGTCTCCGGTAAAACTGTTCTTATTTTTTATAATTGTTCAATTTATTAATTTCTACGTTTATTAAAATTATAAGAAAAAGAAATCTTTTTTTTTTCAAATTAATTCATTCTATAATTCTTTGCTTGTGCAGAAATTGTCAAGTGTATATAGATATTGATCTTATTATTTCATTTCAGCAGTGTTAAATTTAATAATTTAAAAGTTGTGATATTTTTGAATTAAATTCCATCTTAAATTTTGAATGCTCATTTCTTTTCACATCTCCGCGTTAGAAATGTATTGATTTGATTGTATTTGGGTTTTTCTCAATCATCTCATGCATTCCAATCATTAAATAGAATTAATTTAAATATTAGTTTGTTTCGACAAAGGGTTGAGACTTGATAGATGAGAAGAAGCATTATTTTGCTTGTAAAATTTTTCTTTCGATTGAAACATCGCTTCGCCTCGTTACGGCTCAAAAATTTGCATAATTACTAAAAACAACCTTTTTCGACTGATAATGAATAGAATCAATTTGATTGTCGATTTAGCTGTTTAATCATGTTTATTAGGAATGTATTTTAATTTCTTTTCATAATATTTAAATGTTATTTTGTAACCAAGTCGATTTGTTCATTTTACTCGCATTTTGGGCAGTGCTGATTAGATTAAGCAAGCGTTATTAGAATCAACAGAATTTATCATTTGTAAACAAATTTTGTGTGCATAAAATTGTTCAATTATTTGGTCTTTGTTTGTGCAGTTGGAGATTTTGTATTTTCATTTTGAAATTAATTTTTTTGAAAAAATATTATTATTCAGTTTTTAACTTTCACCATTATAAAGCTGACAATGTTTTTTATTGCAATATCAGTCAGTGTTAGAGTGATGAAATAGAATTGTTCAGTTGTCGATTGCAACATCATTCAATGACCAATGCACCATTCAACATGCCTGCCTGTGTTATGTACATCGACGAATGCTAACAATTACTATTTGTTTTTAGATATTTAAATTTGATCAGACGATTTAAAAGTGAAAAAAATACCAAATGATCGGTTCATGATTAGCTTTAGTTCTTTCTGTATTATTGTTTTTAATACGAATGAAATATGTGCCGCTTGAAAATCAGATATTTACTGTATCGTTTTAAAAGTGTAATATTTGGATTTCTGAAGCAAAAATAAATTAATTTTTTCCCCCCGATAATTCACACCGATTTGGAGATTGTTGAATTGTTTTTCTTGTACAGTATCGTGAGATGTGAGATTTTCAGCCCTGTTCGGCATCGTCCCCGGTTCATAGTGATGCAAGCGTTGTCATGTCTCCCGTTAGTGACATGCTTGTATCACCGGCTAGGTCGGATTGTTCAATGTCTGCAGTTTCAGTTGACGTCGACTGCATCCAAGAGGGCAATTCATCCCGTCAACGGTCCATTTCCGAAGGCACTCAAGCTATCAAAGGTACAATCTGTGGTGTACTTTGATAATTCAATCAAAATGATAGCAACGAACGATTTTGTTATTTAATATTCGAGTTCGTTCAATTATGCATAATTGTATGCATAATGTAATGCTTCAGGTATATTGAAGCATCGAACTGAACGATGTTATTCGGAATGCGATGCCAATGATTCGTTGGATGTAGACTGCAGCAGCTGCACGTCGTTGACTAACATTAGCAGCAGTGATTCGGGCAGCGTGCCGAAGAAGACGGTTCGCTTCTGCGAGGAAATTGTCCGAGGGGTTTATTTCACGAATGTGGTCAGCAGTGGCAAAAGCAGAACTAAGAGGCTGAACCGACGTCGAAGGCTTCGACGCTCGAACCGTGGTTTAGCCGGTGCCGGCCAATCATCCACCCCGAATATTCCTCCGGGTAGTTTGTTGTCCGGCTCGACGGTCGAAGTCGACGTCGATCTGGGGACGGGGCACCACCAGCACCAAGTGGAACCGTCCGGTTGGCGAGCATCGACGGCGCCGGATCCTGACCAATGTCCAACGATTGAGGAAAATGCCCGCCTGGGCTCGGCGCCTTATGAAATTGGCCGACGCATTGCCAACAGTCGTTTCCGGGTGGTTCCGGTTCACTTGCCATGCACGTCTGCCAACAATGAACAAGCTGGCTCAAATCAAATAGCTGCTAACAAAAATTCACCACGAATGAACAGTCTTGACAGCGGCGTCGAAACAATGTCCTCTTCTTCTCTTGGTCCTGGAAATTGTGATACTATGTGGCCATGATGTGAACATCCATTTCTATAAGGTTATTTTTATTCACCATTTATTTTGCGTATTTTTATTATGGAATATTATTACAAAATCAATTTAATTATTGCATTTATTCGTTTTGTTTTCTTGTTTGAACTTTCCCAAATTTGTTTGCCACCAGCAATTTGGTTTTACTCTCAGTTTGCTGTTACGTTACTTATGTTTTAGTGTTATATGTATGCATATATATATATATATACATTTATTATTTGTTATTACGGGACAGTTTTTGCCTTACAAATCAGGGCATTTTGAATATTTGACAAAAATAAAACGTCGCATGTTTTAATTTATTTTTATTTAAATTTATAAATGCAAAATGTACAAAAAAAAATACATCAGATGAAAGAGGACAAATAGAGAAAAACTGTTTGTAAAGTAAAAGGCAGCTAAACCCGATTAAGTAGTGTGTTGGAAAAAGGAAAGATAAGGACAAGAAATTGAGCGATAAAATTGATTGACTGATTGATTGATTGATTAATTGTCGGTTTTTATAAATTCGATAATATCCATTACGCTGATCGTGGTGCCGGCGACGAGTCCGATCAAACCGTAAAGCGCGATCACTGTATTCAGTATCATCATGGAAATGAAATGCTTTTTCGATATGGGATTGGTGTACAAGTTGATCATGTCCAAAATTGGGGGAATAATCAACGCCAGTGAAGCACCGGTAAGCGAACCCACCAATGAAATGATCAAACTCAACGAAGAAACCACTTCTGCGAACGTGACTAAAACAACAACAATGATGATGATGATGATGATAAATTTAATAATATATTATTAGATTAAAAGTTTCCTATTACATGTTAAAAGGATGAACCCATATCTGGCTGCGTATTCCAATAACATTCGCTTCACTTGTTTATCTCGAAATTTTTCTTTGATAAATGTTGCAATCAAATCCATCGGTACGTAAAATTGCAGAGGATACGAAAATGCGACTGCAATTGCGATAAGAATTTTCACCGTTCGGCAGAGTCTGAAAGCATTTCTCTCATTCAATTTCTTCTGCTACTTCGTTATTATGCTAATAAATAAAAAAAACGATCGATTCAACGAATCTAATCACTTACGGATTGTCGTACGGTAAATTCAGAGTTATACTGTCTTGTATACCGTCTCCGTAACGAATGTAACCGAAAAATCCAAATGCTATGTAAAACAAAGTGACCACAATGCAGCTGGTATTCAAAACACCATTCCACGTAGTAAAATCAACCGGAGTTTTCATTCGATTTTCTACAGGCAATACCTGTGCATCAAGAAATAATAATTGTGAATATTATTGACATATTGGTTTCATATTTCTCCACATTCATACCACAGTAATCGCCTCGAAAGAGAACATGATCGTTCCAAATGCCAGCGGTAATGTATCCCAGCTTTGGAATGCTGGCAAATTTGACGAATCCGGTCGAACTTGAAAAATAAAATACAAAGTCACAGACAAGACAACAACGTAGATAAGGTTAGCTGCGGTGGATAAAATTGTCAAATATTTCAAATAACGCAACGATCCGGCCAACAACAGCAACGGCAAAACGATCGCCATGTAAACGTGAACTGACCAATCGCTGATAAAATCAAACCCCTTGAAAAAACCAATTGAATTGCATTTATTCACCCATTTCATATGCAAATTTTTATACTTGTTGCAAGTTGGCCGCGATGAAAGCAAAATAAGCGGCGCAAATTCCAAACTGACACAAACCAATTAACACGTTGACAATAATTCTAAATAACAAAAGTATTTTATTTCTCTTTTTTTAATAAGAATTCATCTCAAAATTTTCTCATTGATCAAAGTATTTTATTTAAAAATAATTCAACAACAAAAAGAAAAAAATACATCCTATTTTCCTGTACAATAATTGTGTGAAAAAAATCAAACTTGAAAACCGGTTTTATTTATAATTAACTCGTCATTTGTAACAAATGAACTTCCATTCGATGAATAAAATCAAAAAATATATCTATTCCGATTTTGATCAACGAATAAAATATTTTGTGAATAAAGATAAATGACACCATTATTAGAATTATTGAATATTTGCTATTCTGAAAATATTTCAACTTCCGTTTATAAAATAACAATCGATAATAATAATAATAATGAATATTACTGTACAAAATTGTTGTCAAAATATTTGACAGTTGACTTGACAAGTTCATAAACATAACTGGTATAATATATTATGAAGTTTTATTAATCATACGACTTTAATTTTTGATCAATTCGAAAAACTTGATCAAATATGACAATGACAAATTGAAAAAATTATCATAGAACTCTTCTCATTGACAATTTTTAATAGTGAAAATATACTTTTTGACGCCTTTTCAGAAAAATCTTGTCACCGTCTGACCTTTGTAAATCGAATGGCAAAAATTAACCGAACCATATGCCAATAAAATATTTATTACCCACTTGTCTTATCAAATCTGATTATTAAATGATTTTTAGATAAATCACGACCTTGAATAATCAGTCAAAATTGATTACAAAAAATCTTACTGACGTCAATATTTTGATAACTTTGCGGTTGTTTTTTTTTCTATTATTAAATTTCTCAGTAAGCTTCACTTTTGAATTCAAATTTACCTGGAAGCTTTAGCAAAGCGAGTCAGTGATTTTGGCCCGTTTGCAAATGTCAATTCGACCACTTTACCATAATCGAGTGCCACTTGCTTAGTTCTGAAAAAAATCATTTGAAAAAAATCTTTTTTTTTAATTCTTGATTGTAGATTTACTGTAAGCAAAATTTTTGCGCTCTTCGGGCTAAGATTTGCAAACAGAAAATTGCAATGGTGTTGTTCAGTAATAAAAGCACTATGCCAGCCTGAAATTGAAAAAAAATTTACCAAAGTATGAAAGCTGTGTTTGACGAGAAAATTAATTTTTCTTTACCCAAAGTCCAGCGTTGCGAAAAGCCTGTGGCAGTGCGAAAATACCGGTGCCGCATAAAGCTTTTATCAAACTCATCACAGCTTGATCATTACTACAATATCGATCGTTTCGATTTGGCATTTATTGCAACTGACATCTCATTATAGCAAAAAGTTGAATGAACTTTTTGCACAAGATTTATGCTAATTTCAGAAACTTTTACCTACCTGATTGTGTTTTTTTTCTCTTTTCGTTTCAAATGTAGCCAAGATTCCAAAGTAGGAGCCGCTGTGGATGCAGGAACTTTTTGCTGCTCATTGCTTTCGATAATTTCAGTTGGTATTTCAATTTGTAATGGAGGATTGTTGGATTCGGTCGAACAAATGGAACCATCGACGCTGGGCAAATGCAACAATTCTACTCTCGACGAAACGCTCGACCATCGTTGCACTTGTGCCGGTGCTGATTTGTTGCTTGCCATTGGTTTTTTGAAAATTCAAAATCTGACGGTATAAAAAGTTTTGATTAAAAAATATTTTCAACAAATGAATAATTTTTCCAACACTGGTCAATTATATACATAACAAATCGACGAGCGGTAACTAATGCGGCAGCGCCTTTAAATTATTGGTGGACATAGTTGAGCATATCGATCATAAAGCATGACAACCAACCGACTGGTTCCTATTTGACAGACATTCAAAACAAACTATACTTCCGCTTATTCTGTCATATGCAAACAAATAGCATCATTATGAAACCAAATTTAAATCAACTTGAAACTGGAAATAGTTCTTTTCTTAAAAACAATTAATCATTAAAGGAAGATAAATATTTTAAAAAATAAATTGTTAATTTTGCAAAAATGACTTCTATTTCCTTTGTGGAAAGGAAGGAGTGTCCAAGCTCATAATAATATTCTCTGGTTTAGTATTGGACAGTTACGTTGCCTCGGGACGTACCTGTTACTCTGCCTTATGGATAATTGTTATTTTTGAGTTTACTGATTGCATCATATGCCTGTCATCCAATGCCCGGAAGGGAAATTATTGATTGACAAAATTTTATACATGCACCACTATTGGAATCGGTCGAGAAACGGGTCGTGATGCCCCAACTCTCTTAACGCCCAGTTTTTCTGCCAACATACACTGCATATGGTAATTCTGAATGTTGGCCGGGCATGAGATGAAGCATTCCCTTAGCCAAAGTTGGAGAAACTGGATTTCTGCTCCTTTGGCATACTTTATCTTCAAATTGTCTATGAATAGACTGATAAATTTAGCCTTTATTCTCGATTAAACCATGATTTAAATATTCTTTTTCATATCCGTTCAATTAAGCACTGGCCATTGTTTACTTCCTATTCATTTTCAAGCAAATGCATTCTATCAGCAGAAGTAATTCTCTTTTGTTTATACTCTGTTGATGCTTTGTCAAGGTGAATTGCTGAAGAAATGTGAAAAGAAATTTAATTGTAAAAATAAACAAAATAAAATAAAGAAACTATGCAAATACATCAGTGAATAAGGCAGAAAATTATGCGGATACTAGAAACAGTCGAAGTTTGCAATGCAAACAGACAAAATGCCAGCGTCATATGATTTGTTTGTTGTTTGTTGGCTTGTTTCCTTCTAGCTGTTCAACAAACTTAGAATATTGCCAAACTATTGTTGGTCGGAAACCACTGTACTACTAAACTAGCTGACTACGTACAATCCGGCTTACGTCGGATGGAACACTATGTCGCAGTGATAGATGTGTAATTATGCAGTAAATTCATTCCGCCTTACAATTTTCAGCTTATTAATTCTGCCGCATAATTTTATCTTGAAAATCATTTATGACAGAAACTGTAGTTTGTAATCTGCGTGCACATTCAGTATAAGTAAATTAGCACACTTTGTTGAGTTGCAAGTTTCAAGAAGTGCACAAGTGGGAAATGCCTCATTGTTAACGTTGTAACCATATCAATTTGTAATCACATTCAAGGAACTTGATTAAATTTTTACAAATTATGCTTCTCGTTAAGAAATCAGTAATTTGAAAAAAAATTAAATAAAAATTTAAAAAAAAAGCATTTTTTATTTCAATGAACCTGTGTTTTATTTTATTATTATTACATTTGTTCAATATTTCATATTTAATTTTTCAGTAGATTATATAAATTAAATATTATAATCATTTTAAATTTACCACTTTTTCATTTGTATCGAGAATAAACTATTGTTTGAACTTACTTATAGAACAGTACTTTACGGATACTGTAACTCAATAAGTAGCAAGTGTCACATTTTTTGGGTTACTTTGGGCCTGTCGTTCTCCAACATTACTAATTTTTGAACGTGTTTTTTTGCGTAAGATTATGATTTTTAATCAAGTTGTGATAAGTTTTATTATTTTTTCTTTGTTTTACTTGTTCTCTCAATTCTGAATAACAAGGAAAAGATTTTTATCTCATTGAAGAGCCACAATTTTGACCGTTTATAAATTTATTTAAATTGATTTATTTTGACAGTTATTTATTTTCCAGAATTTGAATTTTTTGTCCTGACATTTCATTTCCTGATCTTGAATGATAGTTTTTAAAAGCTTATTGTTTTTAAATCTGATTTAAGTTTATTTCCAGAAAATGTTGTGCTTATGGTGACAATTGTAATTTATTATGATGATAATTTTGAAAATATTTTTAGAAGTTGTGAATAATGGCATCCCATATGCGACGTCCAAATACCAATGCTTATAGAAGTCGACTTGTTTATGGCGCAAAGAGCTCGAGCACAAATCAGTGAGAATTCTACTTTTGTTGTTATCTTTCATTTTTAAGATGATTACATCGTAATAGTAATTAATTTTCAGCTATTTAAAAATGTAGAAAATTTTTAATAGTTTTTAATTCTTGTCTTTATTTTTATATTTTGAATTAGTATTGTTATTGAAGAGTACATAGGCATGCGGTAAAAGACATGAAAAATTCATACTTTATTTCCTTAATTATAATGATTTGTATTACCATTGAATGTATCGTACACCTATTTATGAAATTATTTAGATTGCGAAATGTATTTAAAATAATATTATTGCGTGTTTGGTTATTTTTGAAAAATATATTTTTTTCTGTATTAGAATAATTTATGTCAGCAGCATGCGTGTTTAATATTTTGTTTGGAAGATAAATTTTGGAATTTTGTGTAATTTTGTTTAGACCAACAACCAGTCGTTCCACTGGTGTACGAAGAACGGTGAATAAAAGTGTTTTTGAACGCATCAGCGGACGACTGAGCGTATCAAAAAGACAAAAAAACACTGCTGCTACCGCGCGTGCTAGTGGTTGGACAAGGATAACTGTACGAACGAAATCGATTTGTTTAATTGATATTGTTTAATTTAATTTGTCTTCAAGGTGAGAAATGGAAAAGATTTATCAGAAAGTGAAATTATCGCTGCTTTGGAAGATTTTTTAAAAAGTCCTGTCCATCCGTTTTGCATTTCAAATTTGGACAATGGTGATGTTACGTTTTATGTGCGCAAAAGCGAAGAAGGAAGCGCAATTTTATCTGCTTCACGTCGTGCTACAACGTCATCTGGGAGAAAAGTAAACAACAAAACATTAAAGCAGCTCATTTCTATTTGAAATTTTTAAGATTTGTATTTTCCATTGATATTTTTTAATTTATTTTTTGTATTTTGCTTTTACTGATTTGTTAAATCAATATCAGTTGATGAAGAATTCCGGTTTTTTACGTTTTTGACAGTAATTGGGAGTGGATGAAAAGTAATTTTAGACTGATGACAGAGAAATGATAAATTTCTTTTCATCATTTTAGTTAGTTATTGAAACTCAGTCAGCTTCACCACCATGTATTGAATTGGTTGATGCGGATAAAGAGGTGTTGAGGCAAGTATTGGATTCGTTGTTTTGTGCTGGAACGCATCATTTAAATTTGGGATGCTTCTCCCAGAATACAGGTATTATTTTTTGTTATACAATTTGAAAATTTTAATTTCTGAAAGTTTTTTTTTGCAGTAATTCGCAACCATCGCGAATACATGCCTGTCAATCGCAACAGCGTGATGTTGGCAATTGCAACTTTGTTATCCGAGCAAGGCGGTTTAATACATTCTATAGACTTGTCGAACAATCGTCTTCGGTATTTGGACTATTTGGCAAATTTAGTCTCATTCACGAGAAATGTTATTGCGCTGGATCTTAACGAAAATCAAGTAAGTTGTGAATGAAAGGAAGGAAAATGGACATTGATTACATGTGTAAATTAATTATTTGTTTCCATTTTTCTGTTTAGGTGGATTCAGTGGATGAGTTGCGTAAGCTGAGTGGTTGGAAGTTGAGCCAGTTGAATATAAAGCAAAATCCATTCTATAAACATTTTAAATCAGAATCGGAGTATCACAGGTTTGTTTTTGTTCGGTTTTTTGTTTTATTTGTTTTTTTCCGGCTGCACCTCGACGTTGACGTTGTATTTTGGTTGTCTCTACGTCCAGGCGACTTTACACTTTTAGTTGCAACGGTTGTAGAGATTGCACAGCAGTCTTTAATGACATCATTGTCATTTCTACCAAATGATCTTATACTTATAGAGCCATGCTATCAGTATTTCCCCAGCTGACTTTGCTTGTGAGTGTATTGTTTTTTTGTGTTTGTTTGTTTGTTTTTTTAAACATATGTAATTTATTTAACTTAGGATGGTGTACCTGTGGTAAAAGAGGAGACGGTGAATTTTGGTCTTGATGTACCAACTGCATCTGCAGCACAAATAAACTGGCCTCCAGCGTTGGTAACATTTTTTGCATCTCTTTTCACCAACCACTGATGGTCATATTCATTCTAGTTATGACAGCTGATATTATAAATTTTCGGCACTTTGTCATACGCGTTAATTTTCCGTTAAAAAATTATTCATCTTGTTATTTAGGGAAGTTTTCTCGTCAATGATGAATTGAAAGACTTGTTAATTCGATTTTTTATGGAATACTATAGCTGTTTTGATAGCACAGAAACATCCCAGCGTGAAAAGCTTTTGCATGCTTACACAAAAACGGTACAAATTTACAATTCCGGCAGTTGAATATTGATTTTAATATTTCTATTTATTTCTTTTAGTCGTTATTTTCTTTAACGGCCGACGTATCTTACTCGACTAAAGATTGGTAGAATGAGATCCGTTACTTGTATAGAAGTATTGTTAATTCTTTCTTCCTTATTATCATATTTAGTGTCAAGCAAAGAACTGCATTGAGAAATTTATACCGAGACAGTCATAACATTGTTCGAATTTCTGTATGGAAATCGTTTCGTGACAGACTGGTGAAGCGAGGACATATGAATATTGTTGGCCATTTGTCGTCCGCATTTCCACGCACTCAACATGATCCATCGTCATTTTTGCTCGACATCTTTTTCGTTTCTGTAAATAGGTAGTATTTTATAATCAGTTTACAAATTGAGAATTATTTATTAGGGAGATTTGATTGGCTGTTGTATGAATGGTTCGATGAAAATGATCTCTGAAGGGGAGCCGGACGTTTTCTTGCTATTTACCCGCAGTTTTATTTTACGTCGTGTAACAGCACAAGGGTAAGCAAGGAATTTTTTGAAATATAATTAAATATAATATATATTTTTTCTAATTTTTATTTTCCAATTTCAGACTTTGCATAGAGAATGACATGATAAACGTGCGTAATGTCAGTGAAGAAGAATTGCGATCGTACACAACGACAGTACAGAATGCTTTGAATGCCCCACCCCAAGTTAATCAGCAAATCGGACAAATAACTGCACCTTCGGCGTCCACTGATACGTCTGTTAATTTGGGTTCTCAAGTTGCACAATCGCCAGTTGCTATGGGAGAATTGCTTAGCAGAGAAACGAATTTGCGGTTGGAATGGGCAATGAAGTGAGTTTATACGTTTTGGTTGTTCGGTCAACTTTTGGCATTGGAATTGTTTATTAATTTTTATCCGAATTTTTTTCTCCCTCGTGTAGATGTTTGGAAGATAACGGGTGGCAATACAATGATGCAAAAAATGCTTTTTTTCGACTGCTGGAACAAGGAAACGTACCCCCGCAAGCTTTCATAAATTAAATTCATTTTTCTTCTGTAATTAATTTTCCTTTTTGCAACCGAAATGTATTGTAAATGATGAGTTAGTTGCATGCTTTGTTTATTATTTATTTTTGTTTTTATTTTTGTAAAATATGTTGTAGGTTACTGAATGTGTTTTTTAAAAGATAATTTTTTTGGAGACTAGTAATTTTTTTAACGTTTAATTTTCATTTAATTTTTTCTTTTGTTGTCGAAAATGAGCAAAGTTTTCTGTCTCTCTGCTCGTTAGTTTTTTTTTACTACTTTTGGACGGGGCCTCTGAGAAAGAATTGTAATCAGTGTTACTAGTTGGTAAATGGCAATTGGAAACCAATCGACATTTGTTCGAAGTGAAAACTGATATTCAGAATAAATATTCAGAAATTTCCATAATTAATGGAATTTCGAAGAGCATTGTGTATTCTCAAAAGAGCGGAAATTTTTATCACAGGCAGCATTATCACTCATTTATTTGGGTGACAATGGGTTGCCGATGGATGGAAATTGTTGCGTTTGTTGTACATGGAACAAAATTTTGCATTATTGGGAAGCAGGCCAAATTTTTTGCTGAAAAAAATTCAATTGGAAAAAATGGAACGAAACAATTCATATATAATGAGGAGAATGGTGATTTTCCAGTTGATGCTTTTTCGCAAAGCTTGGTCGAATGTACATACCATCACAGCTGTGTGCGTACAAACGAAGCAGACGATGGTTGTTTGCTTCTTGTTTTTGAAATTGGATTCGTGTTTTCATTTTACAAATAGTCGATTTCTTTCCATTTATGCCTGAACTGCTGAACACTGAATAAGTATATTGGTATCCCAAGTGAATTTTATTTTATTTTATTTTATTTTATTTTAGTTGCTTATTTTTGTTTAATTTATCTCCGATCCCCCAACCCACCTTCGCCCGTATATTTTGTCTGAATTTGATAAGCTGTACCTTCTGCCGTATTGTTTGACTTTCAGTTGAATATTTTTTTCTCTAATAATATCATCTTCAGTTTCAATTATTAATTATTAAATGTGTTCATTTATTGAATGTTGTGAAAGTTTGTGACTTTGTTAATATGTATTTTGTTTTTGAAACTTTGCCCAGTAAAACTGTTAATAAGGAGACAAAACAGTGTAAATAAAAATAGATTGGAAAATGAACTGCGTAATCATCTGCCTTTTGCAAATTTTCATTACGTTACCAACGCCTATACGATTTCGTCTTTCAAATATTAAATAATAACATATTTATAAATAAAAAATTGCATTATTTTTTTTAATGCATTCCAAAATTTGTATGTTTATGTCAAACACTGAGCTAAATAATTTTAAGATATAATTCTTTATCGTATACCTAACCTATCGATCATTTACAGTTTGACCTTTTGACCGTAATCAGTTGTCCTCTAGATTGTGTATGTGCATTTGTGATTTCTGTGCTTTTCTTTGCCAAACTTTTTAATTCATTTTTTAGAATAAAACACATGAATATAAAATAACATGTTTATTAATGAAATACTGATACTGAAAAATATGAAGTTGCAGCAGATTAGGAGTAAAAAATGCATGAGCAAGTTCATTCGTGCATATATAGATAACATCAATGAACTATAACAAGATTTGCATAACTGGAACACGTGCAAATTCAATGAGATATGAGGATAAATAACAAGGCAATCATGGATATGTAAATTCTATCAAAGAAGGCTAGTCTGGCAGCAGTGCTGATAAGGTTAATAATAATATCAGACAGAAGGCATAATGTTTTCTTTGCTGCGCGCTCGGCAAATCTCTTCCAAAACTTTGCTCATTGTCTTCTTCACTCTCAACGCACTCAGTCGCACTGTCGGCTGTGGATGCCAACATTCTACAGTAAGACGGCCAAGGGCGCAAAGCACATCATCATAGGTCCAGTTAGCTGTTATCGGTGGTCGAATTTGGTCCAAGCATACAATTCGGCGCATTTCGTCAAAACTTGGATCAGACGGTACCAAATCTTCATATGGTACTTTATAGGGTTCTGAAAAAGCAGCAGCTTTCAAGTAAACACAGCATTGTGATAAGAAACACTAACCTCCTGCAAATTTGTTTCCCATTTCCCACAACACCAAGCCAAATGAATACATGTCTGCTTGTTTATAGCTCTCAAAACAGTTGCTGTTAATCGATTCGTCCAATACTTCAGGTGCCATGTATCGTTTAGTACCAACACGAGGATTTGGTCGTATATCAACTGTGCCTGTCTCACTAAATAGAATCATGAATGATGTACTTTTAAAAATATTACATTACAAATAAAAAAAATAAAAATTTACCTGACATATCGTACTGACAAGCCAAAATCTGCAATAGCGCATACACCGCCTGGTTTCACTAAAATATTTTTGCTTTTGATATCTCTGTGAGCGATTGCTGGTTTTCCTTTAGTGCCCAAAATTTCAGTGTGCAAATGAGCTAATCCTGATGCGATTGTATATGCCAGTCGGGCAAGCAGTTCACGATCCAAATATTTGGATTTCAAAAAGTCATGCAAAGAACCCAGTTCATGATAGTCAGTTATCAATAATAACTGCGTCCAGCTTCCTGTTCCTTTAATGTCAGCAGCAATAAATCCTAAATGAAAAATATATATACACAAACATGAATATTGAATTCAAATGCGTTCTACCCAAAATATTTTCGTGTCGAAGCATCACAGTTTGATAAATTTCTGTTTCGCGAAACCAAGATGCTTCTTCACATGTATAAAATATTTTCACAGCTACTGTCTCGCCCCTCCATTTGGCTTTCCATACTTCTCCATATCGACCTTTGCCGACACTTTTCAGCATTTGCAACTGCCTGGCAATGGTACGCTGAACTAACAAAGGTACGCCAGAACCGCTGCCCGAACTTTGTTCAATTAAATCAGTTAATGTGCTGTTTTCTTCAATAAACTGGTAATCTTCATCCTTATTAGCACCAAAAATCTTCTGATTTGACCACAGAAATAATTTCGGTCGTCGACTTAAAGTTTTCAAATTATAAAAAAGACAAAAAGCTAGTAGAAAATCGAAACTAAAATATACCGAAGCCAAGTCACTACTGCAAAAGCAAGAAACGAAGACAGCAGCAAAATGATGGTGATTATGCAAAGCAAAAATGTCAGTGAACTTGTAAGATAATTTTCGTCATCTAAAAAAACAATATTTTCAATAAAGGCAGACATCAAAATTTTAATAAACCTATAGTTTCGTTGACTGGAAACAAATATGTAGGTGTAATGTTCAAATTGCAATAGTCGTACTGAAAACAACACTTTATGCTAGCTGGCGAAAAATGTGGAGACAAATGACCATGGCACTAAAGCAAACAATTATGCAAATATATTTTGCAAAAAAATAATTTACTTGTAAATGTGACCCTCCTTCTTCAGGAGGCAAACAACCATATAAATGCAATGTTTCCATCGATTTTATTTCTTCATTAAACGCTTCTTTAATTGCATGAAAACACTGTGCGCCAGGTTTTGTCCAACAAGTCTCATTGTAGCAGCCAATTCCATCTGTGCAATAGCAGCGAATGGGTTCTGACAGCATGACCATTGATTTAAATTTTCTTAAGGCTTTATCTGCAACAAAAGAAAACAAAATATGCACACAGAAACACAAACACGAAAAAAATTTCAAAACATCTCGGATCAATGTAGAAATTCAGTGCAACAATTTATTCTACGTTTAAATATGTGTTACTGATAATCTACTTGATCACCAAATATTCATTAATCAATATTTATTAACTGACAGCTTTTCGTTGACATTTCTTCGTCATTTTAAAAATATAAGTACAATAAAAGATTTCACAGATATCAATTAAGACAATGCTACAGTATGAAATTAAAAAGGTTAGTTAAAAAAACATTATTGCAATGCAACGCACATTATGGTAAAATTTATTTTTTTATTTTTATTAAAAATTTAATTTAAATGAATATAGGCATTTTTCTTTTTAAAAAGTGAAATTAAATAAAACTGCGAAATAATTCATCAGAATGTTCATTTGACTTTTAGTTAAGCGCTAAAATAACTACAGTGCATTTTGTAAGCATTTTCTCAAAGTTTAATTTTATTATTACTTTTTGAATGTATTTACATTTCTTGTTAAGCTTTATTTAATAATTTAATTTGAATGTATGGTTGCGCAATTGTACTTATTTATCTTTTACAACATACTGACGTGTACATTTAAGAATTGTCTTGGTTTTAGTTTTAAGAAATTGCAAAGTGTTTATAATTCTTGATTATTAATTCAAAATATTTATTTAAAATTGCTTTCCGAAAGTTGAACCTCATTGTGAGTAATATACTTTTAGTCTGTTTATCTTATATTTTAGTGGTAATAACTGTGACGGCCCATGTTTTATTCATTCATATATATGTTGTTGGTACTTCGTAATAAATATTTGAAAAATCTTAATGCATAAACTTGTAATGACGATGTGGAACATTTTAAAAAATAATTTCTGTAGGTGCTATCATTAAGATAGTATTCAAAAAATTAATAGATTTGCGAATTTAACTTTGTAATTTTTTGTTGTCGTTTTATGCTTTTTCTTGAATGTCTAAGAAATAAACGACTGAAACATAAAATTTATTCTGATACAGACGACACATGTAGTGTTTGATTAATTTAGTGTCCGTTGCTCGTATAAATGGAAACTCTGCACGAAAGTATAAATTTTCCGCTAGAAGAAGAGAAGATTCTTCAGCTGTGGAAAAAAATAGACGCTTTCAAAACTTGTCAAGAGCGTAGCAAAGGCAGACCAATGTGAGCAATTATTTTTTTCTTATTTTTTGTTCACCAGTTTAAGCATCATTTTTATCTATGCTGTTAGATTTTCGTTTTACGATGGCCCACCATTTGCTACAGGGCTTCCTCATTATGGTCATATTTTGGCAGGCACCATAAAAGATACGATTACCCGCTTTGCTTATCAATCTGGTTTTCAAGTTGAACGCCGTTTTGGTTGGGATTGTCACGGCCTTCCTGTGGTAATTTTATATTATTACGTTATAAGAAATTGTTTAGCATTATTTTTTCTCGGCTTAAACATTTGCTTTTATATTGATAAATATTTAAATAAGTAATTGTTGTAAATTTATATTTTACTAAAGAATACTAAATAAAAAATCCGACAGTTAATTTTAAGGGTGCTGAAAATCTCAGAAAAAGGAAATTATTTCTGTAGTTGAGTAGTTTCCATTTAAATTAAACTTTTGCAGTTTTATGTGCCTTCCTCTTACAACATGCCTACAAAAACCGTGTTTTTTAAGTAGATGCAATGTTTTCCTTAAAATTTTTTTATTTTGATGTATTTCAGTTTTTTATGTAGAGAATTTTTTCTACGCCTTTACAATTTAAATTAATCTAAATTTTATCTAAATTTTTAAAATAATTATGTTTTCGAAAATGTTTAAATTCCCAATTAAATTATATACTTTATGAAGATTTTTATCAGATTGAAAAATTCTACTTTTAGGAATATGAAATTGACAAGACATTGGGATTAGCGGGACCTCAAGAAATTGAAAAGTTTGGTGTTTCCAAATATAATGCCGAGTGTCGCGCGATTGTTATGCGATACGCTAAAGAGTGGCAAGTATGACATTAAACATAATTGAAATTAGTACTTAGATTATTTGAATTAAGTAATTAAGAAAAAAAAATGAGCAATTTCAGCAAGGAAAATTTGCAATTTTTAGTGCATTGTGGAACGGCTTGGTCGATGGATAGATTTTGAAAATGACTATAAAACTTTATATCCAAGTTTCATGGAATCTGTATGGTGGGTATTCAAACAGCTGTATAACAAAGGTCTTGTCTACAGAGGTGTAAAAGTGATGCCATTTTCTACTGCTTGCGGGACTCCATTGTCAAATTTTGAATCTGGACAAAATTACAAAGAAGTCGTTGATCCTGCTAGTTAGTAATTCTTTAATTTGTTTCTCGTTTTGCTGGTTTTTAATGCTTAGCAATGGAAGATTTTCAGTTATTGTAACTTTTCCGCTTGATGAAGATCCATCCGTGTCACTGTTAGCTTGGACAACCACACCTTGGACACTGCCAAGTAATTTGGCGCTGTGCGTTAATGCGAACTTGGATTATGTAAAAATCAGAGAACGAAGTTCTAATCGAATATTCATATTGATGGAAGCTCGATTGAACATCTTATACAAGTCAGAAGAAGAGTACGAAATAATTGAACGTTTTCATGGTCAGTCGTTGGAAGGGAAAAAATATAAGCCGTTGTTTGAATATTTTGCCCATTTAAAAACGGAATGTAAAGCATTTTCCATACTTTGTGATGGATATGTATCAGCTGAAAGTGGTACGGGTGTGGTGCACCAAGCACCTTATTTTGGTGAAGTAAGAATTTTGATTTTTAAGATTGGATGATTATTGATAATGAAAGTGTTGACATTCATTTGAGGATGACTATAGAGTTTGTCTGTTTAATCATGTCATTACAAAGGAAATGAATCCTATTTGTCCTGTAGACAGCAGTGGACGTTTTACGAAAGAAGTCACCGATTTCCATGGCCAATACGTCAAGGTAATATTGAATATTTGAATTGTTTTTCCATGTCACTGACAGTGCATACGTCGAATAGGATGCAGACAAAGGTATTATCAAAATGTTGAAAGAAAATGGACGATTGATTCAGTCAAGTACGGTGAAGCATTCATATCCATTTTGTTGGCGCTCTGATACTCCGTTAATTTACAAGGCGGTTCCATCGTGGTTTGTTAAAGTGGAATTTATGGTTGAACAACTTTTAGCTAACAACGAAAAGACATATTGGTATTAAAATTATTAAAATTATTTTATATAAATTATGTAAAGTTTTTTCTTTTGTTCAGGGTTCCTAGTTTTGTGAAAGAAAAACGATTTGCAAATTGGTTACAAGATGCTCGCGACTGGGCAATTAGCAGAAATCGCTTTTGGGGAACGCCGATCCCGTTGTGGGTTAGTGATGACGGTGAAGAGGTGGTTTGCGTTGGTTCTATAGAAGAACTGCAGAATTTGACTGGAAAAAAATTGGAAGATTTGCATCGAGAATAGTAAATTATTTTTATTTTAATACTTATTATTCAAGTACATTTTCAAGACAACATTTTTTTTCAAATATCCGATTCATTTTAAACCGAAGTAGTTTGTAAATATAGTTTCTACTGCAATAAATGTAATATGAATTAATTATTCACTTATGTGTTTGATGAAATTATAATTTTGAATATTGGCTAATTTTTGTAATTAGCGTTGACGTGCTGACTATTGAATCCGTCACTGGACGAGGCATTTTACGTCGTATACCAGAAGTTTTTGACTGTTGGTTCGAGTCTGGCTCAATGCCTTACGCACAGAAGCATTTTCCTTTTGAAAATTATGGTGAATTTTTGCGCAGTTTTCCAGCTGATTTTATTGCAGAAGGTACTTTTTCAGAATACACACATAGTATAATAAGGTATTTTTTAATGGAATTGTTGTTTTAGGCATTGATCAGACTCGAGGGTGGTTTTACACTTTGTTGGTACTCTCGACAGCCTTATTTGGTAAGCCTCCGTTTAAAAATTTAATTGTGAACGGTCTGGTATTGGCTGCTGATGGTTCGAAGATGAGTAAACGGAAAAAGAACTACCCCGATCCGATGGATATTGTAAATAAATACGGTGCAGATGTGCTTCGGTATTTCATTATTCATTTTATTTTTTTTTATTATAATTTTATTTTTTTTTAATTTTAGGCTTTATTTGATCAATTCACCAGTAGTACGAGGCGAGTTTCTGAAATTTCGAGAAGAGGGTGTGAGGGACCTCTTGAAGGATGTTTTCTTACCATGGTACAACGCTTATCGATTTTTTTTCCAGAATGTATCTCTTTATGAGATGGTAAGTTGCGACTGATTTTAAAGCAGTATAATAATAGTTATTGTTGTTAATGTTATTTTAACATTAACGTTTTAAGAAGCATGGAAAACGATTCACAGCCAAATTAATTACACCAACGAATATTATGGATCGATGGATATTGTCGTTTACCTACAATTTGGTAGCATTTGTTAAAGAAGAAATGAAAGGTATGCTATTGTTTTATTTAAATTTAAAAGTTTTTCTGAAGTGTTGTTTTCGTTGAGTAATATAGCATATCGATTGTATACTGTTGTGCCGAGACTTGTCAAATACGTCAACATGTTGACCAATTGGTATGTGCGGATGAACAGAAAGCGCTTAAAGGTATTTATTTGATGAAATGTTCAATCATTGGTCTAGAATTTATTTTTACTTTACAGTTTTTTTATTAAGGGTGGTTTTGGAGAAGAGGAAAGTTTGATTGCTTTAGAAACATTATGCCAAGCATTGTTGCTGTTGGTACGTTTGATGGCTTCGTTTACGCCTTTCATTACTGAAATGATGTGGCAGCGACTGAAAGCTGTTTTGGATCCTCTTGCAGAATTGAAGCCTGAAGATTCAATACATTATGTGAAAATACCTGATGTTGAGTAAGCGATGTAAAGTTAATTATATAATGGAATGTATTTTTCTTTTACATTTAGTCGTTCGATGATTGATGAAGATGTTGAAAATCACGTAATTACAATGCAAAGTGTGGTGGAAGTTGCCAGAGTAATACGTGATCGGCATGCATTACCTACAAAAGTATTTACAAGAATTTAATTATGTTGCGGATTGTTTTTTCTTTTGTTTTCTCATTGTACTTGTTGCGTAGTATCCAATCAAGGAGGTAGTGTTGGTTCATCATGATCTGAGGGTTCTGGATATGGCACAAAATATGCGCAACTACATTTTGGACGAAGTGAATGCACGTTCAATGATGGTATCGGTTGATAAAGCAAAATGGGGCATACGCAGTGCTGTGGATGTAAATTTGAAGCTTTTGGGTGCTCGTTTGAAGAAGGATTTGAAGCCAGTAATGGATGCACTTAAAGTATGCATTTTATTTCTGATTGTTTTTTCTTTATTCATTGTGAAATCTTTGCTTTGAAGGCTATATCTGCAGATGATATATGCAGTATGATGGAACTGGGGCCAATAAATATTTTGGGATATGAAATTTTTCGCGAAGAATTGCAAATCAAATACGTACTAGGCGACACTGACGTGAAAGATTATCAAGCACACAGCGATGGGCGACTTATTGTTTTGCTGAATGTTAGTCGAGATGAAAGCATGCATGAAGAAGGTTTAGCAAGGGAAATGGTGAATCGCATTCAGAAGCTTCGTAAGAAGGTTTGCATATCTCTTTTAATATATAAGGATTAAAAATGTATACATGCTTGAAAATTTACATTTAGGCGAAGCTGCTTCCACAAGATGATGTGATGATTAAGTGTGAGCTCGTAAGTGGAGGAGACTCTTCAAAAGTGTATTCAAGTCTCTGTCGGTGGCGCGAATTTATGGAACAGAGTTTAAAACAGCCTATTGTTTTTCTCGAATCACCTCAAACAGAATCAGATCATTTACTGATAATCAAAGAAAATGTCACCGTGAAAGGTTGTGTCATTTGTGTTTGCATATTTTCAAGAAGTGCAAAACCTTCTCAGCAGTCATCACAACTCTTTTGCCCTTACGTTGATGTGGTAGATTCATCAGGACGATGTGTTCGTATATTGCTGGAGAATCCAGTTGGAAGTGGAATGATCACAATGTGTAGACTTCGAAACGAGGCAAGTTGAAATTGGATTAATTTCACATTTACTATTTATATGATGTTCTGGGCGTTTTTTTAACTGGTGCTAAAGTTTTTATGTACTTGTTTTCTACATAATTCACTTACTAATTTAAATTGAATTATAACTGTAAATTGTACTTTTTATTATGATCAGAATATGAGCATGATATACTGATTTTGTTTTATGTTTAGAATTTAACAAATTAAATGTTTGTAGATTCGAACTACCTTTTGTTTATGGAATGAGTCATCCATTACTTTATATAAGGATAAATTATTTCAACAATTGCTCGTTCCAACTGATGATACCAAGCAGCTGAATTCAACAACCATTTACGTACGAGCGGCGTCTTCCAGTAACTTGCCTGCTGTAACGTGGATCAACGTGCTAATTGATACCACATGCAAGGCTTGTTTGACTTTGTTGAATCCTAACCAAAGTGTCACTGTTGGCTTGCTGAAAGCAAAGGTTTTTTGAATTTATTTTCGTTTTTCTTTTTAGCAGGAATTAATTTTTTTAGTTGAAAGAATTCTTCCCTTTCTTAAATGCTCAGAATATAGAAATTTTGGATGCATCTTCGAAAATTTACAAAGATGACACTGCATTAGATGTGAGCAGTATTGTTGAACAGCCGCTGTTGGTGAAGTGTTGTTGAGAAAAAATTTAAAGTACTTTGGTTAAGGAATGCGAATAAATTTCAAAAGAGAATATGATTGAGTGAATTATTTTATGATAATATGAATAATCTTTTTATTTGTATTATAAAAAATAACTTAAAATGCACATGTACTTTATGCAAAAACACTTTAACATTGGTATTTTTAATGAATGAATAATTTGTGTATGTGAAAATTTTATAAGTTATATAAATCAACTTTAATTTTTTTGTTCTTTTTCATTATATAATCTGTGAATCGTTAATTTACACATTTTATGCTATATGGTTGTTATAGTTATATAAATTGATCGTATAGTTTTTGCAGGAAAGTTTAGTAATTTGAACGTAAACTGTCTTATAGTATTATCTTAAGAATTTTGATTGAAAGATGAGGAAAAAGTTATAAATTTTTAAAAAATTGAAAAAATAAAACAATTTAAAATATGTAGGTCACCAAAAGAAAAGTAATGAAAATTAGGTACTTTTGTTGTTGAATTTTCAAATTTTCAGACAGTGCCGCCCTCTGTGCTGAATTTTTTGCCTGTTGTCTTCTCCTTTTTGTTTTTCAGTTTTTATTAATACGCTCAAAAAACTTTAGGTGCACCTTGT
The DNA here is from genome assembly GCF_000181795.1 of Trichinella spiralis. Lineage (NCBI taxonomy): Eukaryota > Metazoa > Nematoda > Enoplea > Trichinellida > Trichinellidae > Trichinella > Trichinella spiralis. The sequence continues at coordinate 1,433,635 of NW_003526944.1, forward strand.
CATGGGAATAAATTATTTCATAATCTAATTACTTCGCTTTTGTTTCGCAAATGTTGATAACTTTATATATATTTGATTTTTACATATACAAATAGAGTCAAATTGACAGTATGTGCACATTGTTCAAAATCATTTATAATAGCACTTGCATATATATTGCAAGGAAACTGTTTTAATTTCATAAAAATGAAATAAAATTAAAGTTAACCATTGTGACGTGGTTGATCACTTTTTTGCATATTCAAACATATAAACAAACAAATACAGAACATGCGCACGAATTTCTTAGGCAGAAAGAAACATTTTGAAATTAGTTTAATTGCTAAGTTTTTGTTATCAGAACAATTTAACATTTCTGACAAGAAACTAAAATATAGCAGTGTTTGCTTGTTGCACAATGGTCTGATTTATATCAAGAAATGCATTGGTGCACATTTTACATTTCATACTAAAAAATTCCAACTTTTGACAGTTACAAAAGTATTTGCTCACAAATTAATTGAATTCAATATGGAAAAAACGTTTTACTGCTTAAAACTTTAAACGTCAGTTTGTTTGAAAAATCAATTCGAATGTTTTAATCATTTTTTAAATCAATCATACATCACAAATTATATTTATAGTGTGATTGACAAAACAAGAATTAACAATGCACAATAATGCAAGTATAGAAGTACAGATTAAAGAATTGATAAAGCAACAACTTGTTCTGTAAAGCAAATTTATTTCTTAATTCAACTAAGGAAATCTAATTCAATCAACTGAAAGTGTAAGGATACATGTGAAAACGGTTGTAAGTGAATATTTGATTTCAAACCGATACTATATATCATATAAGATTGCGTATGTTTTCAGATATTTTTTACAAAAGACTAATATCTTCGAAACGCTTTAATAAATTACCGTTAAACAAAGGGAATAACAAACTGAAAGTAAAACTTTCAAATGGTTTGTTTTGTACTGAAAATAACATTTGTTGGTTTTGTTTCAATTGCTCTTAAATATCAGATAATTTTTAGGAACTACTGTATAAAACTTTTTGCAAAGTAAAATCATCCTGACATTTTGTTAGCAGATTGGTGTGTAAGTATCTCTTCATAAAGTAATCATCATGAAGTATCCGTTTTTTTTTCTCATTCAGTCATTCCCAATGCGTTATGTAAATTCTATGTTATGCAATGCCCTATTGCTTTGGTATTGTCAGTTTCTTTCTCTAAATATAAATTTTTTACAATATTTTTTTGAATTTTCTAATTGAATAACGAATGATTTTTTTATTTTTGATATACTTTTGGTTATTGTGCTAATTTTTGTGATTACAGATTTTAACTCACAAATTTTTAGTTGTAATTCAATCTTGTACTTGTCAAATTGCGTCAGATGAAGCGTTGAAACAGCCACGCCCAGAGATTTCAATCTGAAAATCTTGAAAAATGGACGACGGTAAAGTGGCATACTTTGTTTTAATTGAAATAACGCAAAGTTTTTGTGTCATTTGTGTAAATTTATGAGATAAATGATTAATTTTTTAAATATTTTTTTACAAAAATGTGTTCAAATAATACGTTTGGGTAAGGCTGAATTTGGGTAAGGTTGATTTGTAGTTCTCTTAAAAGATTTGCGTTATATGAAACGTAATATTTTTATTTATGTTATTTTGTGTTAAAAGTGAATTTTAGTTATAAGCTTTTATATATTGAGTTGTTTTTGTAGATTTATTATTGTTATTTACAGTTGAAGTTTGTTTCTTTTCATAATTTTTGATTAGTTAGAATTAACTGCAGTTGGTGCATAATTGCAGATTGAAATTATATTTTTTTTGTATTGAATTTACTTCAGTTTATAATTTTGAGAATAATGTTGGCATTTTTGTATTTATAATATACTATGTATAATGTAGTTTTTCGGTCAGTTGTCTTTTGTGGGTGAATTGAACGTTGTGTTGTACAGTATATATTTGGGTGAACGCAATCAATATGCAAATTACTTTTAAGAATGTTGATCAAACGAATTGAAAAAAAGCGTAGGAGTTAAAGTATGCTTCATTTTGTTTTGCTTACGTTTAGATTGTGAAATGATTGATAAGGTTGATTTTTAGTTTCAGTATTGTAGTGTTATATACTTTTTTCTTGAAAAATAATTTATTTTAGAATTTTACCCGAAAATTAAAACGGACCGTCAAAAAGTGATCTTTTCTCGTCGACGTATGTCGCAGGAAATGGTGAGGCTTGTTCAGTCGTGTTCCAGAAACTCCCTCGACACAGGCGAGGAGTCGGACATTGAAAGTGGCGGTGAATCTTCACCGTTGGGTTGGAAACATAGCTCTGAAGTTGGTCGGCGGGTGGGGCACTCTCCACAGCAACACACCGCACGCCTGAGGGCGTTGAACAAAGCAAACTTGGAAAACAATTTTGCCCGTGAAAATCCGACAGCTTCATCCACGACGAACAATATGGAAATTTTTAATAATTATCTTCCGTCTGACGGCGGTGAAACTGTCGAGATAAGAAAATCCACCAACAGCAATAACATGGACAACGGTGGCCATTGGAAAAAATCAAGGATGAATGTTTTCACTTCTCATCTGTTGTCTAACAAATTTCATGTGTTTTGCTTATCGTTTGTTATTTTTATTTTCTACATTTTACCTGGTGATTTGTTAAAGTTCGCTATCATTATTTGGCTATGTGTTCGGTTTTTTCCAAAACCGAAAATTCAGCAAAACACTTTCACTGCACATTTACAGTTCATCGATACTCCTACTTATTCTGTTCAAGAAGGATGCATTTATCTGGTATGATGATAATGTTGTTATTAATCTTTTTTTAGTGAAGTATAATTTATGAATATGGAATTAAAATTTCAGGGTTCTCTCAGGCAGCTGAAAACCTCCTACGAACCATCATTGTATCACAAGAAACAAACGACTTTGGTCAGCGTTATGGTGAAGAGTAGTGGAATGATGCATGTGTGCACGGTTGCGAATGATTCCATGCAAGGCGAGGCAAATTTAAACAAATCTGATGGAGTGGAATTGAACTCAGAAAGAATATACAATTTAAAAGGTAACTTATAAACTGAAAATTTCATTATAAAGTAATATTTTTTTAAGGTGCTGATGTTTTCCTTCTCCCTGAGCAGCTTGCACGTCGTCGTTGGTGGTCAAAAAAGTATCCCATTTGTATAAAATTGCGAGGCAAGCAATAACTATACTTATTGTCAATTTTTAATTTTAATTTTAAAAATTTAAAGGTGAATTCACTTATTCTAAAATCAGTATGTCCAAGAATTTTGTGTCGCTCCCAAATTTGAATAATGATTTCCAGTGTGCCATTGGCAAAGAGTCTAACGATGATGAAGTGTTGTACTTTTTTGCAAAAAACAATCGCGAAAAGGAACAGTGGTTTTATTGGTATTTACGTTTAGTTTATATTGTATTAATTTTTTATTCGTATTATTTTGTTCAGCTTGAAAAAGGTTGCCGGCACTTTTTCCAAAACTGTCGATCGAAATTGTCACAGTGACAGCGAGTGTATTTCAACTGGATCAGATCACTGTTATGCTAATTTGAACAATCATTTTTCTCATGCTATGCAACAAACGTATGAAAAGTAAGTAGACAATTTGATTAATCGAGAAAATTAATGAATATTGGGAAGAAAAAAGAATACTTTTCAGTTTCATGAACAGCGTTGTGACAAAGCACGAAGAGGGAACCAACAGAAGATATATCGAATTGAATGATTGCCGTCGTTTTGCTAAAATTGCCGATAGAACACATGCCGATTCATCCCATTCCGTTCAGCAATCATTAAATTGGCTTAACGTGATCATAGCGAGGTTTTTATTTTGTGTTTTTATTTATTTGTTTATTTTTTTAATCATTTCATGGTTGTAGAATATTTTTCTCTTTGTCCACAGAACAAACTATCGTAGAAGCTATTATGGGAGAAATCCAAAAAAAGCTTCTGGTGATGTCAGTAAGTGGAAAGCGTATTTCTGATTAATTATTTGCTGTAATTTTTATGAATTTTTTTTGTTGGTTTTAAGATTTCACCGATATTTGACACTATCAAATTGATCTCTTTTAATTTGGGAAAAACCTCGCCGGTCATTCATTCAGTCGATGATCCACCGATCAGAGATTTCTGGGGTTTGTGGTTTGATTTCGAAGTAAACAACATTGGCTAATTTTTGTCCAGCTTTTCTTATTAATCAAAAAGCTTACAGTGGTGATATTTAGATTGAATATTCGGGTCAGATTTCTATAGTAATAGAGACGAAATTAAATGTCTCCAAAAATTACAGCAGCAGTGGTGAACAAGTTCAAAAGTCCGCCAAGAAGAATTATTGCGATGAAAACATTCCCGAATCCGGGGATTCGTCAAGCGAAGAGGAATATTCTCGAATTATCAGTTCCGGACAGTATGTTTAAAATGATTGAATTTTATGAAAGTTGATATTTTATTTGGTTTTCAAGCAGAGAAAGAATCAAAAAATTTTTTTTGTATTACGTCGCACCAGCAGGAAATTATCAGCATACGAAGTACAATAAAATTTTCGACAAATTAGCCAGTCAGTTTTAGTTTATTTAATAAACAAGCAAATTTTACTGTTGGTGTAAATTTCTTCAATTAATTTCAAGAGATCGCTGGTCAACCGATCACATTGGCTATTGAAGTGACACACTTGAAAGGTCGTCTGGTGGTCAACTTGCCGTCTCCACCTACAGATCGTATTTGGTATATTATTTGCTGTTGTTGTTGTTGCTTACTGCTTCGTTAGTTCGATTTTTAGGTATGCTTTTCGAAATGAACCGGAAATAACATTTCAAATATCTCCGAAATTTGGACAGCATTCTGTGAACTTGAATCCACTAACGGACATTATAAAGAACAGATTGAAGAAAATGATAAACGTTAGCAAATTTCACATTTGTATTCATTATATTGGAATAATTTCAGTATTTATTTTAGAAAAAACTCGTCATTCCTAACATGGATAACGTAATCATACCGTATTGTTCCGCCAGTTCAATGACGGAAAAAATTTAATAATGCTCGGAGTACTATTTTACACTTGCATCTTCTGCACCAGAAACTTGTGCTAACAATCTTGTCGATGATTTCTGAATAAACTGATTTTGTTTTCACTCTACTTTTTTGCGTTTAAAACATGATCGAATTCAATTTTCGAATTATTTTTCCGTTTTTAAAATTTGCATTTTTAAACTGTAGCATGTGCCTTTTCTAGCTAGTGCCGATATCCGAAAATCACGTCGACGATAAATTGCATTGCAGCATTGTTTCTCATTCATTTTTTCAGGTAACTTTGTTTTTTTTTATCTTGCATGTCATTTTGTCATACTGTAGTATTCTGTTTTATTTGAAACATTGAATTTTTAACGTGAAATCTTTTAAATATGGTGATGTAGTTTGTTCAAAAACTTAACGATCGGTTCTACTTTTTCAAAATGAATGAATTCTTTTCTAAAAGTAATCTTTATGGCCGCTGCCTAGTTACTTGCAAGTTGTTGTTTTGTTTCACCGGATGAAATGAATATCTACTAGAATACGTAAAAAATATTTCTTTATTGTCTTCCTTTCTCATTTCACTGAAAATGAATGCAAAAATCAGCAGTAAGGAAAGATTGCGAGGAACGGTATCTAAGGCTACTCTACCGCACAAACTCAGTATTAGTATTGTTCTTTGTTTTCCTTGTTAATCCACATCTGCATCGCGTTTTCCATACCATCTACCGGTACGTGTTCCATGTACGCATTCAGTGAGCTTGAATCGGACAGCAAGTCGTAGAAAGCTTTGTCGCGGAATCCAGCCGCAGCCGCATCTTCTTCACTAAGGGAATAGTAGATTTTTTCAATGCCTGACCAAAGCGCCGCGCCCAAGCACATCGGGCACGGCTTACAGCTTGTGTACAGCTCGCAGCCGGCCAGATTCCAGTGGCCCAGAGCGGCCGCCGCCCTGCGAATTACAGTCACCTCTGCGTGAGCGGTCGGATCATTGGTCAGGAGTACCTCATTGTGACCGATGGCCAAGACACGTCCATTTTTTACCACTAGAGCGCCAAACGGACCGCCATCGTCACTTTCAACACCACGTTCCGCCTCCTGGCATGCCATTTTTAACAGCGCCTCAGTATTCTCTTTCGAATCAGCAGTCATCCTTTGGGGATCGTCGTCTCTCGTCGCTTATTTCGACTTGTCTTTTATCTAGTGACAGTCAACTGCGAGCAGTTCACTTGTTTAAGCAAGAATAATTGATTCAGTAGAATGACAGTAAACACAGTTCGTGAGCATTTATTTAAAAATCAGGTTTTAGTTAGCAGAACAAGTTCACGGGTATTGATGAGCAATTTGCTAATTGCTACACTACAGTTAGTTTTGTAGTTAAAGTCAATCCAATGAAAATAGCAGTTATTTTTTCAGTTATTGTTTTAAATATAATAGCACTAACCAGTTCAACAGTTTATTTATGAGAGTCCAAATTTACAACTGCAATGTCAAATCTGAAAGTAAATCTTGCATCTACTATACGTACATGTGATGCTCAAGTTCGTCCACATATTGGATGAAAAAATTTTCATAATGGTCTCAGGTAATATATTCACCGAAGAGATTTAGCAGGTGGATAATATTTCTTCATTCAATTTTTGTAATTATACCTCTTCAGTAGTAGAGTAGTGGCAATAATTTTCAATAAATGATTTCTATAATTGAAACATTGTTACGGTCGGTGCCAGTTGTTTGAAATTCGATTTGACCTTAAGGTCGTTGAATGCAATTTTCTGTTCTTTGACCGGCATGTATTTTGCTGACGTATGCATTGCACGTAATATCGACTTGTCACTGTCACGCATTCTTAATACATGTGTATATTGGCGTGGATTACTATTGTCAATGTGACATGATGTTTTAACAGCTGTACAACTATCTGTCAATCTGTCCTCTGATTTTGCACAAAGTGAAATTTCATTGTTCACTTATCAGATAAAAACAGTAGATTTAATTGGAGCTGTAAACCAACACCAATTCGTATTGTTCTTGTTATTGGAACTTTTCACAAAAATTTCCCTCTGACGTGAAAAGGAAAAAAGTTATTATATCAAGATTTCAATGAAGGTTTAAAAAATTTTGTTAGTACAAACTGGGAATGAGATTATAATTTTACTAACAGCATCACCGCGAATGGCAAACAAGTGCAATCGCAGATGAAAACAATTTTTCAACAGGTCAAATTTTCATATACAAAGACAAATCAGCTGGATATACTGGCTGCAGGAAACAGTATGCGGAATGCTCAGAAACCCATCTTCACGTAACGAATAATTTCGAAAATTGCTAGAAAAAAATTTTTTTTTAAAAATAAGAAAGAACAAAGTAACCGTTTAACTAACTAAGTAGCAATCAAACACGGGATGTGTTAGTCAAATTGCACGCGAGTCAATTTTTTCCTTTTCAAAATAGTCAAAAAATAAATTAATTTTTAAATAATGCTGATGGTATTGATACTTCACAGCGGTGACATGATCCACTGAATTTTCCGTTCATCATATTAATTTTATTTTTGGAAACAGAAAAGATAATTTATGAAATCAGTTCTGTGCCGTGTAAACTTTAACTAGCTGTTGCTTACCAGAACCACAGACAACAAACACGAACAATCCTATCAACCATGGAGCTGCCGCGTATTTATCCTCTTGTGGTTTCTATAAATTGGGAAGTTTCAGCTGAGCATTCATTATGAAAATATGACTGTCACTTTACCAGAGTCTTTGCCACGTTCCCTCTCTGTGTTACATTTTTGCTGTAGAATTCATTGGCCAGACGCATGCGCTGTTTGGACGGCATTATTGTAAATTTAAGGGATTAAATGTAGACAAAAATGTTCAGTTAAAAGGGACAGAACTTGAGGACGCCGTTAAATAACGCGACGCACAGTCAAACACACGTTAGCTAACTGAACTAATGATAATTAAGTTTTATCATACTGTAATGTATACTGTATATTTGTTGGAAAATAAATTGTCAAATTGTAGAAAGAGAAAACAAATATAGCTGCTTGTAGACAATTTTGATATATATATATATACGAATTCAATGTTTAAATCATTAAAGATTGTTGTGATTTTAAATGTCTATTCATTACTGATAGGCTAATAAGAGAGACGGCAATTTATTTATTTATTTATTGTTCAGATTATTTACATTCTTTATTTGTAATTTCGGATTCAAGTTTGCGTCAGTGACGTTACAGTATGACACGTATTTACATCGACATTGATAAAGCATTTCACTGAATTCACAGTGTAACTGACTCAATCAACATTAATCATTGTTGCGTCATTACTGTGATTTCCTGCGGAAATGTTTTGTATTTTTGTCACTATCTTCCTCCTTTTCAATTTTGGGTAATTTTTAATTCGAATTCAGACACACGTACAAAATGCATATATTCACGTGCGCATGTACATTTACTTCTTCATTCACAGATGAGGAGAGATTCAACAAAAATGGACAAGAAAATTTAAAGTGAAAAGAATTAATTATCTGAAAGCTATGCATATTTTCGTATTATATAGGAAGCATAAAACACAAAAACGACCAATCCATTTGTCTAAGGTTTAAAATAATATAAGCTGGCTGATGATTCTATTGTAAATTTGTCTCAATTGTATAGTAACATTATTTGTGTAAGGATTCTTGTTTACGGGCATGCATTTTTGTCAGGGAAGTGTAATTTTTCTTGTAAGATTAGTTCATGTCCGGTGGAAACGTAGCCATCATCATACCTGGATCAGTTAGAACGTGCAAATTATCTGCCGATATGTAAATGGTTCCGTCTTCGGTAGTTGTGGAGGAGATCGCGGCCAAATCTAGCGCACTTTCGCCTCCGTTTGTATTTTGTAAAACACCGTCTTGTAGAACTACCATGCTGCTACCAGGAACAGTATGCACCAGATGCACGTTTTCATCCACCAGCTGTAAAGAGGATGCTGATTGCTTCAAAGTTTCACTGTCGAAGCTTGAATCAGAAGGTGCATCTGTCAATAGGCCTGGTTGGTTAGGATTCAACGCCTGGGCAGCTATATCACTCTCGGTTGGGTTAACTTGCAAAGTGAATGGCGCTGATGCTCCATTACCATTGCCAGTTGTAGTTGTTGATTTTCCGAACTGTGTCAAATCAATCTGCATCGTTTCTATATCGTTCATCTCTTGCGTTGCACCGTCCGCAACAACCGCCGCTTCTTTCAGCATGTTATTTTGTTCCCACAAAATTATATATCTAAAGCAAAATCCAATTGGACACTCCACATAGTACTGCTGAGCTGTAGAGAGAAAGCTTACTTCATGTCGTCATTTGGCATATGTACTTTCATGTGTTTCTCTAAGAGATTTTTCTCTTTGAATGATGAACCACAGTCACCGCACCTGTAAGGTTGTTCCGTAGCGTGCACCTGCATGTGTTTTTCAAGGTGTCCAAGACTGCTGTATGCCCGGTCACATTCCAAACACGGATAGGGACGAATGCCGCGGTGACCATCGACATGCATTTGCAAGTCTTCCAATTTTGAAAATGCTTTCCAACAAGAACTGCACTGATACAATTTGGATCTCTTGTGCAAAGTCTTGTGTATCGCTACAATTATTATTTTAGTGCTTTGTTCGAGTGTGCTTTATTGTTTCAAATTATTTTTTTACCCAATTTATCTTTCTCTCGAAAACGAAGACCGCAGCAATGACAGACAAAAGGGAAATTATCACCGTGGGTTCTCAGATGGTATTTCAATTCGAAACGGTGATTGAAACGTCTTTCGCATACTTTGCACTTGTAAGCTCTTTCTCCGCTGTGGATACGCAAATGCGCGCTTAAACTGCTTGCTCGAGAGAACATTTTCTCACAAACATTACAAACATAGTGACGAGTCTGTAATTTATGAACGGTAAATTTTCAGTGCTTTTTTTCAACTGTTAATCCTCAAAAACAAAAAAATTCTTCTTTAACATACTTCAGTATGGATGGTAATGTGCTTTTTCAGCAGTGCTTCTTCGACAAATTGTCGCCCGCACTGGCCACATGTATAAAACGGTCCGTTGTGTTCACGCATATGTTTGGTCAGTGACTCTTTCTCATAGAAACTTTTCTGACAAAGCGGACAGACATGCTCTCTTATACGTTCCATATGTTTCGACTAAATTCATTTCAAAGTTAACACGATAAACACATTTTAAAAAATTAATTACCTTAAAATGAACGTCTACAGCTGCTTGACTAGGAAAATTCGTGTTACACTGATTGCAGGTGAATTTAAAATGAGCATTGTGCACTTCTTTATGCTTTAAAAAGTTGGATTTCCACTTGAATCTTTTCGGACAGAAACCACACATATACGGTATTTCATCAGTGTGCAAAATTTTGTGCTCTTTCAAGTACTCTTCTTTGGCGAATTTCCTGTGACAAACGCTGCAACTGAAAGGGATGATCCCTTCCTGCGCCAATCCGGGGATATAGCTGTATAGTTTCTTAAAAATTTAAATTTTATTATGATAAAACATAAAACATTTATTTATTTAATGAATTGATAAAGAAAATTTCCTTGCCTTTTCGTCTAAAATACCATGTTCTTCTTTCATGTGTCTCTTGAGCAACAGTGCTGATATATAGTTCATACTGCACATGTTGCATTTGTGCTCACCCAAACGCTGATCAGACTCTTCATTTGCCTTTTCCAAATCTAGCAACTCATAATCAGGCTCTTCTTCAATATCTTCATCTTCATCATTTCCACCAGAACCTGCAATAATTTAATTTTGGTTTCACTGTTTATTTTTATGTTAACAGCTTAAAACTGACCCATAACAGATTCAGGTTCTTCTTCTTTAACTGTGTGTTGTAAACGAATATGCGCTTGGAAAATCTCTTCTGATGGTAATATTAAATCACAGTTACAAAAACGGCAAAAGAATGTTCGACTTTTTGCATGTGCAAAGTCCTTGTGACGCTTCAGCTGCGATTCTTTATTAAATCTTTTCGAGCAATGTTCGCACTGATACTGACCATCCTCGTCTGAATGAATAATAAATAGAAATAAGAACAAGCAAATATTAGTATTTAAAAGCAATGAGCAGAGATATGTATAGTGAATTTTACCAACAGCTTTTGAAGGTGTCATAGATGAATCCAATACGGGCATATCTTCGGATTCTTCATCTTGTACGATGACAAAACGCGATTCTCCTGTTTCCAACTGCATTTGATAGGTCTGATTCGGAGCTATCTGATCCGGAGCTGTTTTACGTAAAATTACTGACTGAGGACGACTTTCTGAATCCTGTGATGATCGCACAACTATTTCATGAAAATCTGTGTCTGGGAAACTTAAGGAAAAGCATTTGTTTCAAAGTCTGAAATAGGTTAAAGATGCTTTTGTATAACACGCTTACCTTTTGATCAACGCATTGACCAGCAACGTGACATGTCGACTCAGGCGTGCACGTTGCAATTCGTTTTCTTGTGCAGAACGCTGAAACTGTAGAAACATCGCACGGGCGTGATCTGGATATTTCAACAAATCTGCATCGAAGCCTGCAGGCCCTTGGCCTGCTGAAGTTGGAGTCACTGATGCAGATAAAACTGGGGGCTTAGAAGCAAAATTTTCCGCATCCGGATCTGCAGGCACAAGTTCAGGTGGTTTTGAAGGTGCTTCTGGTTCTAACCTGACAATGATAGAAAAAACAGATATCAAATTGATAGTTTACAGTTTTACCTAAATTTGCTTACTGTGGAGGTTCTTGATCGGTGCCTTCCATAACGTAATACTGCTGACTGCTTTGATCAAGATACTGTGAATTTTCATCATACATAGGGACGTCGGCTCCTTCTAACGTTTCCAAAGTAATACCAGCTTCAACTAGCTGCTCTGCTGTTAGCTGAAAAGCAAAAGCACGTAGTGATTTTATGATGACTATGTAATTTCATGTAATTCTCACGGTAATAGTGTTTCCCTGTTCGTCAATGAATTGGGCTGTCCCATCCTCGGAACTAGCCAGTAGCTGTACCAGCTGCGCTGGATCCACATCCAGTACATGAGTTTCTATGAAGTATTTTTGAAATTTTTAGGAAACACAGATAACAATGGTTGTTTTTCAGTTTTAATTTAAATAACATAATTCTTTTAAAAAATTAAGGTATAATAAACAAATTTCTTTGCATCATATTTGGTAAACAGCATTTCTTCGCTTTCAAAATAAATAACAATTACCTTCAGCTTCACTGACGACCTCCATAACGACTGCTTACAGTAATCTAAAAAATTAGCAGATGACTTATGAGAGGCAAATCAAATAAGAATCAGGCCCCCGAACTTGATTATCCCATTCACAAGACCAGCGGGAAGAGCAGAAACTCATGGCCATTGCCATGTTCTCCTAATTACGCGAAAAGATTTTCAAAAATTAAGTGAGCAGGAAAACTAGGTTATCAGGGACGATATCTAACTACGGTTAACTAAAGTAAATGTTCGCTATTTGTTAATTTATTATATAACAGTAAGAAACTTATTTCAAAAGTAACGAATTTACACAAGTCAATAGCTCTTAGACCTGGAAAATCATATTCAATAGCAAGTAGATAACGGTGTAATGCAACAGAAAGTAATTCGGGATTACTGTAGTTGAAAAGCCACTTTCGCTTGAGTAGAAATTAGACTGCAAATAATGACTGGAAAATAAAAGAAAAATGATTAGTTTTCTACAAGAAGTCATTTGCGTAGGGTAAACTCAAAACTTTCGATTATTATTATCTTGGTTTTTTGCATTCCGCTATCATCATATATTGAAACGCAGCTAACAGAACAGTTTTCAAATGTCATAAAAATAGAATCATGTTATTCTACTTTTTGAAATTTTTTTTCTAAAGTAAAGTTTCTAGTCTTTGTCAACAACGGTTTAAAATCACAGAAACAAATTATAACATAAAATCATGAAAAAGAGATTATGTGCGTATTAAGAAAGGAATCAAAAATAAAATATCGCGTGAAATGCAATCGAAATTGGCGCCTACCTGATTTTCAAGATTGTACTACAAATTGGTCTGGGCGTTGGTGAATCTCAAGTACGATGACAAGTTGATGCGCAGGTAAAAAGCAACAAATCAGTGAAAGTGCAAAAATAGCTTTTGTAATAGCAGCAGAAACAATGTTTTGGGGGCGGCGACAGCGCAATCACCTTAAATAAATGCAGTAGAAATAATAGGCGACCGGAATAATAACAAAGCACAGATTTCTAAACACCTCTCTTCACTTACTCTCACATTTTGCATACCTAACTGAACCTTTGTAATAAGATATCAAGTTAAAGTATTTTTGAGAAACAGCAGTGAAAATAACATAGAAAAAATTATTATTAAAACATGTTGAAATTTTAGATAAATTTTTACGAAAAAGCGAAATTTATGAGTTTATAATTATGAGATCGGTACAATTTTTGGAATTGATTAAAAATTCTTTAAATTCATACTTATCTAAAGGCAAAATGAAAAATTAAAAACGAACCTTTTTTATCAATAAATTAGAAATGACTTCTGTAAATCCTACAGTGCCTTATAATTAAAAGCAGGTTTGATTATGGTTGAAAGAAAGATTATTTCCATAATATATAGTTACAATATTTTAAAATATAATTTATTAATAATTACACATGAATTTTTAATTTTACCTTTACTTTAAAGTATGTTTAATATCATTTGAAAATTACAGTATGACGTCAACGCTGTTGGAAAATAAGCTATTAATAAATTTTGAATTATACGACTAAAAAGCATACTTAAGATGCAAATGCTTTTTCAAATTTGTTTATTTATTAAAATTATTTATTATTTACAATATTTTCAATGCTTTTTTAAATTATTAACAACTATAATAGTACAAACTGTAAATTGTTTTTTTCATAGTTCTATTCCGACAGCAAAGTCAGTATTATCTTTTTCATTAGATAATTTTATTAGAGCCATTATAGCAATGTAATTTTATAATTATTTCTTAAATAAATGAAGGTAACTTGAGAAAATAAAAAAACTGTTTGACATTTGAGACATGTTGAATGAATATGTTCAGCTAGTCATAGTATACTATTATTTTACGTTTGTAGGTATATATTTTTTTAAGCTGTTCCAAGGGGTGTTATTCTGTGCAGTTTGCTTGTATACTAAAACTTTAGTACGCATTATTGATGTTAATAGTCTAAGAATTCTGTTCGTTTTTTTAAATTATAAGATAGGTATGCTTGTCAATGATGAACTGTCCGAAAATAGCGCAATTAAACTGTAAACGAAATTCTGCGATTTCAAATATTATGCCAAATCAAAGTTTATGTGCAGTAAAAAATTTGTGTTACATTGATTTGAAGGAAACAATGCACTGTTGAGATAATTTGATATGCAACATTTCAACGTTTTTAGTTAATGTAATTTGTACGCGTAAATTTTTCAGCCAAAATTGACAGTTGTTCTAAGCAGTCAAAAATCTCACAGATAAATCGAAATAATTTTCAAAGTTGATTTATTTTTTACAGCTTATTTTTTATGTTAATCATAAATAATTGACATTGTTAGATGTTATTATAATCGAAGTATATTGATCATCATGCTGTAATAATTGTACTTCTGTGTTAAATGTACTGTATATGCCAACTGTTTACGGAAATTGATAACTGTTAATTTGTTTTGATGTTAGATTGCCGTTATGTGCGAGGCGGAATTATTCGTTTCTACAAGTTTTCCCATGTACAGTGTTCGTGTTGTTGGTGATCATCATATCGTTGTCGCCGGTGGAGGCGGCCAGGCGAAATCTGGCGTCCCAAATCGTGTTGAAGTTTTTGGTATCGATTTGAATAGCACCGGCCCAAAATTGACCAAGATGGGTCATTTAAACACTGATAGTCGTGCCACGATGAACATGGATGTACTTGCATTGAATACAAGAAATGGTGAATTTATTTTAGCTCTCGGTCAAGAAGGTAAATGTTGTACAAAATCCAATGTTCATTGCATGCAACATCGAAACGAATGCTTTGTTTCAGGTTGCTGCCAACTTGTGCAAACGTCTTATTGGAATTTGAACTCTCCAAATGCCCCAGATGTTTCATTTCATCGGCCGCACAGAAGTCGTAATAATAGTTTAAACGATGATACAAAAGGGCGAAATGCAGGCACATTTAGTCTTAAAATGGATGCAGTTCAGCTTTTCCAGACGGACTTTTCATCCGATGGCCGAGGTGGCGGTCCGTTTCAGAAAGTGGTTCGTTTCAGCCATACTGGTCAACTGTTGTTAACTGGAGGTGCGGATGGTCATTTTCGTGTTTGGCAATATCCGACAGTTCGGCTAAAGTTAGATCACAATGCTCATAAAGATGAAATTGACGATTTGGATATTTCATCCGACGAAACTGTTGTAGTTACGGTTGGCCGGAATGGGACCTGTTATTTGTGGCGAATTAATGATGGAAGTAAAGTGGCTGACTTGAATGCTGTTGGTACAAAGCCGACGTTGCTGCCAGAGAAATATCGTTACCGATTTGCACGATTTTTGAAAGACAAACGTTTGAATTTGCATCAAGTTTTAATAACATGCAGTGTTCCAGTGGCGCGAAGTACGAAAATGCAGCCCTGTTTTTTGACCAAATGGCTTATCAGCTATTCCGGATCAACGCTGTTTTGTAGGGCAGAAAGTGTTCGTGCTTGCGGTAATGAAGTGATTTCAACAATGGCCGTCAGTGACTGCAGTCAATATTTAGCTTTCGGTACACTCGGTGGAAGCTTAATTGTT
The DNA here is from genome assembly GCF_000181795.1 of Trichinella spiralis. Taxonomy (NCBI): domain Eukaryota; kingdom Metazoa; phylum Nematoda; class Enoplea; order Trichinellida; family Trichinellidae; genus Trichinella; species Trichinella spiralis. Next base: position 1,449,476 of record NW_003526944.1, read on the forward strand.
TGCAAATCAGAAAATTTAAATACGCAAAAAATTTGGAAACAAGCACATTCGATTTTTGTCACTTCGCTCGATTTCTTGCCCACAAATCCCCCTAGGCATTCTTCATTTTACCCATTGTTGTCAAGCAAATCAAGTTTAGCCATAGTAAGCGTGTCTGCGGACAATCTTTGTCAGATTCACACAATGGAATCATCGAATCAATGTTCCTGGTCACAGTTATTTTTAATACTGACAGCTCTGCTTAACATTGCATATTTTTTTATGAAATTCTGTTGACATCTATTGTGAATCAAGCTTTCGATGGATGCAATTAGGTGTTAATTAAACGTTCATTTTTTCCATGAAATAGGCTGAAGACATAGGTAAGTTTGATAAAAAAAATCATTTATTTAATATATATTATGAAATGCATAAATAATGTTGGATATGCAATTTTACAAATGACAAATATTTATGCACGACTTGTAAGTTTTGGTTTTTCAATGAAAAGCCAGTCTACTTTCAACTTTTTGCCTAAAAACGTAGCGCCGTTCATTGTCTGCACAGCTTCCAGTGCCATATCATATACTTCATATTCAATTATGGCGACTCCCTATAAAAATAAAATTAAGCATTTAAATTCTACAAAGAAAAAAGAAGTAAAATCATGTACAGTCAGATATCCAGTTTCGCGGTTAAGCAGAATGTTGATTGTTTTAACTGGACCGAAATCTTCGAACGCTTGTTTTATTTCGTCTTCTTCTGCTTCCTGGTGCAAATTGCTGACGATGATTGTCCAGCCATCAACAGCTAAATACATTCACATACTGTAATATGTTTCGACAATTACAATCTTCATATAAATTACATGGAACAGGTTTGCTCAAAACACGTTCCTCGTCTTCGCCCTCCTCATCACCAATTCGATTTGCTTCTACATTTAAAAATTCTTTTACGAAAGCAAAACAAATACTACTTAAAAAACACAAACTTTTCATGCCACGACCACGAAACTGCTGAATTGTGACTGCTGTGTCATCCTGAATATCGTCTTCTGTGATGACTTCATCAACGTCATCTTCATCACCAGACACTAAAATGATTAAAATCAGAAATACCAAACCTCATACAAATTAAGGATACATTGTCGGCGGCGACGTGGGACATCGAAGCCGGCATTATCTGACGTATAATCATCTTTCATGTCTTCAACTTCTATAACAAAACTACCATGACGAAACTTCACTGCATTGTAAAAAATATAACACATTTTACCATCATCGAGCTCCTCGTCAGAAACATAAGTGGCAGAAACTTCCTCTTCCATAATGGTAAGTTAATTTTATTAACAATAATGAATTCAAACTTCAGTGAATAATCTCAGTTTATAACGATTGCTATAAAAGCTAAGATGATTTAGAAACAATGGATACAGTATGTTACAGTACACAGAGGTCTTGATTATCAAATATTATTTTCTAATCAAGTTATTTTAAATGGCATTTGCTTTAGCATAAGAAATTTTTTGTTTTTTTTAATGTAAAAATAAAAAAACTGTTTTTTCCTTTAACTTAATTTCCTTTTCAAAGAAATGTAATTTGTATTCATTTTTCAGAATATTCTAAAATTATCAAATAAAGTGGCAGAAATATTCAAAATCTGCTCATTTAATTAGACAGTTACTTGATATTGAATGCTATTATGAAATTATTATTCTTTATTCTTGTTATTCTTAGGTTACATTTCTGTATAATGAAATAAAGTATGATTTCACAGTACTGCAGTTACCTTAAGCAGTTGATTGTAGATTATGAAAATAAAGATTAGAAAATATTCAAAGAGTATGTGTAGTGTTATTTTAATCGATGATTTTCAATATATTTTTTCATGTCATGTTTAGTTCAACGAAATATATGATAATACTCGCAAATGTTCAGCACTAATGTTTGCATTTATTTATTTTTTGCAGGCCGTTTAATTTTTGCTTTGTAATGTTTAAACACGCCCTTACTTTGGCCCGTTTCGGCTGTCGAAATAGACCTTTTTTTCATATTGTGGTGGCGAAATGTAAAACCCGCCGATGGCAAGGTGACATTATTGAACAGGTAACAGTTACGAGTGTTAGCAATGTCGAGGAATGGGAATATTTAAGAAAATTTTAGCTTGTTTTGTAATTCTTAAGTAAAATATTTTAACAACTTTCATTGTCTTATTTCAGAAATTATTGTTGTTTTTCATTTTAACTATATTATGTGTATATTCCTTTTATTTAGGTGGGAACGTATGATCCTTTGCCAAATGAATTTAATGAAAAGCTCGTGGCTCTTGATTTTAACCGTGTTCGCTATTGGCTGGGTCAAGACATTGCGATATCGAGAAGTGTTCTTGAGTTGTTAGGACTTTCGGGATTGTTACCCATACATCCGTATACCTATTTACGATCTCGGCAAAATCGTAGAAATCCACTTTTAATACCTTATTTTGAGAAGAATGGTATGTTGCAAAATATGCAGCAACCTACTAATTCAAGTGGTTAAATAAAGTCAGTTATTGTTTTCAAGGTATATTTTATATATTCACAATATTTATATAATCTACTTTTTGATGAGTGTTTGCGTCGCTAATAACAGGCTAACTTTAAATATGTAACTGTTTTATTTTGTTGCTACAATGTGTTTTGTGACTGTTTAAACCGTAACGATTGTTATAAAAATTTAATGAGTTAATTAATTCACTGCGATTTTAATTTTTGAGAATATTCTAAAATTATAAAACAAACAGACGTGAATATTCAAAATAAATTTACATATTATAATAGTTACTATAAATGATCTAAAAAATTGCGTGAAGTAGCTGATTATTATGAAAATCAAATAAGTTGATTAATTTATCTTGATTGTTTTTTTAATATTTGGCTATAGTAATTGATATTAAATTTCTTATAATTATTGGGTAACAGAATGACAATGTTGCATAGTTTCGCAGTTAAAAATCTGTTTTATTTTTGATGATCAGGACTACTTTTCAAATAATTTTACTGTAGTTGAATTGTGATACTGTAGTAGTTTACGATAGCGGGCATACACAGCTTCTTTACAGCATTTTGATAACGTTTATGAAGTTTTCAAATATTTTTAATTTGAGGAAAATTTTTATTTTATTCAGAAAGATCTTCTGTTGTAGGTTTAATTATTAATTCTGATTTCTTTATTCAATTAAGCTGCATTAGGAGTGGGATTTTGATCTTAATTTATTTTGAAAAATTATTCATTAAAAGCATTGCTTGAACATGTTCTTCTAATCAATTGTATCATCGTTTTGAATTACAACACAATTAGTATCGAAAATCATTAATTCACTGTTGATATAACTTTTCTATGCAGGGATGGCAGTTGAGGACAAGGCATCAGTTGTTAAAATAAAGTTTTGTTTTTCCATATTCTTATTTATGTTTTCATTTAAGACTTGGTTTGTGAATAACTTGTTTTTAATTTGTAAAAGTGCAGCTAACTGACCACTGATTTGATAGCTGCATCGTTGTCTTTGATATAACTGTGCCTGTGGGTAACTGACAGGTCGATCAAACTGTTAGGCTTATAGACAATCGATTTTCTAGGAACCTGTAAAGTTCATCATTTATTCGAAACGAATCCCGAAGCGTTGAATTATTAATATGGAACGTTGATTATTCGCTGTGTTGTCATTCTTGGGACTGTTCTCTTGTGTTGAAATATTTCATTGATGTACTTGTTCTTGAAATGAATTTTGAAGAATCCAAATCTGGCACTCGGTAAGTTGTGAAGTTTGCGTTGTCGTTAAACTTTCTTTATTTTAATTATATTTTAGGGTTTATAAAAAGACCAGCGCAAATGGAAAAGTAAGTTATACATTTTTATACAGTTTTGCCTATTTGAGATTTTGTTAATAAATAACATTAATATGATTTGTTGTTGATTAGTTTTTTGATTATTTTGAATTATAAAACAATTCTAAGCCATCTTAATTCAGTTTTCGTAAATTTCTATGTTATTTTTGTTAATTTGCATTTCACTTAAAATTTATTTAGCGTACTGCTGAAATATTTATTTCCTTTGATGAGTTGAAACATCAGCATTGGAAGTGAATTACTTATTAACAATAATACTTAGTGGTAAAAGTGTAACTTTGATTGGAAAATTGGAAAATTTTGTTAACGCATCAAATAATAAATGAAATAATTGTTTTACACATTTTATTGTTTGTTACGATAAATTTCTTTTTCATTGTAAAATAAGTAACTTGTCTGCGAGTATTGTTTACTGATTTGAGTTTTTGGAAAGATTAGGAAATAGGTGGAAATTTATTTTTGAAAAATTACTTTTTATCTAGTGATGAAAATTGAATTTCTTATTATTGAACTTGTTGAAAAGCTTCTCTAAGCTGATGAACAGTTTGTACACTTTATTGCGCGTTCCGTTTAAGACTAAATTACTTTGCCTGATGTCAAACTATTGGCAACTTAGTTATAATTAAGTAGCGTTGTATGGTAAAGGATTGATTAAAAGTAGTCATTTTTGTTATTTCAATTACACTTTTTTTAATGGTAAAATCGATACATTTGATGCTTGAATTTTCTATTATATCTTCCTCACAGAATTGTGTCTTAATTATTTACTGAATAGTATTGACGTTTTTGGTGCTGTTTTGATGAATAATGAATTTTTAGATTACAACCTACCTTGGCAAGCGTGATTTCATCGATCACTTGACTTTCGTGGACGTAATTGGTAAATGGTGTAATTGTTAAAATGGATAGTATTGTTCTGTATTTAATTTTAATTTTTTTTATCTAGATGGTATGGTGGTTATTGATGATACAATATTTCAAGAGGGTCGGTCAGTTTGTGTAAGTTTGTTAGCAGCGTTTTGTTATGGACGTGAAGATTTGGATGTGCTGGGGCTTCAGTTTCGCAAAGATCTGTTTTATACAAGTGTTTATGTATTTCCGCCGGATCCATCGTTTGTATCACGAAAGCTTACAAGGCTTCAAGAACGTTTGAAAAAAAAGTTGGGCGACAATGCATATCCGTTTTGGTTTGAGGTACGAATATTATATTACATTACATTATATTGTTTTATTAATTTATGTTGTTCTACCCACAGTTACCTCCTTATTCAGCTTCATCAGTTACGTTGCAACCAACACCTGATGATAATGGAAAAGTTTGGGCAATATTTATTTAAAAAAAAAATATTTTTTTGTTTAATGATTTTTATTGTTTTCATTAGCCATGTGGAGTCGATTATGAATTGAAAACATACGTAGCAGATTGTATTGAAGATAAGCCGAAGAAACAGTAGAAAATTTTTTAATAAATGAAAATAATAGACAATAATTTATCTATTTATTAGTGACTGCGTACGGTTGGCAATTCGTAAACTAACTTGCGTACCGTTTGCATTTAATTCACGACAACCGTCATTTGAAATCAGCAAAGATTACATGATGAGTTCAGGCTTGTTGTATGTCGAAGCATCATTGGACAAAGAAGTAGTTATTTATTATTGTTATTATTGGTATAATTATTATTAATTTATTTTGAAATAGCTTTATTATCATGGCGAGTCGATTTTTGTCAACGTGTACATACAGAACAACAGCAACAAAACGGTGAAGAAGATTAAAATTATTGTTCTTCAACGAGCTGATATATGTTTGTTCACTACGGCTACTTACCAGTGCGAAGTGGCGAAATTGGAAAGCAGTGAAGGTTTCCCACTAAGCACCGGAGGCACGTTGACCAAAGTCTATTCGGTTTGTCCATTGTTGAGCAACAACCGCGACAAACGCGGCTTAGCACTTGACGGCAAGCTTAAACATGAAGATACTAATTTAGCATCGTCGACTGTGTAAATTTGATAATTTTGTATTTTTATTATTTAAAAAATGATAATATTTTGATGAAATGTTTTTTAGTGTTGGTAGTGATGGAAATAGGGAAAATTTGGGAATTGTGGTTCAGTATCGCGTTAAAGTTCGCCTCTCTCTCAGTGGTCCCTTAAATGGGTATGTGTTTCATTTTGAATATTAAAAATTTTTATTTGAATGCATGCATATATATATATATTAATATGAATGTTCAATGCTTTGAAGGGAGCTTTGTGGTGAATTGCCGTTCATTTTGACACGTCCAGAGCCGATTGAACTATGTCCATCGGATCCTAAAAACACTGCTGAAGAACAGGCAGTTGATGTCGACTTGATTCAACTGGATGCAAAGTATTTTTTCTACGTATTTATTATAGTTTAGTTTATTTGTTTGTTTGTTTGTTTTAATTTTGACTCTTTATTATTATTTTATTTATATCTTTTTTTTAATTCAGCGAAGAGGAATCTTTGGATGATATCATTTTTGAAGATTTTGCACGTTTGCGTGTGAAAGGCGAAACGTGAGACTGACATCTTTTCAACTGTTTTGTCTCAAAAAAAGTCAATTTTCTTTTTTAATTTTTTGTTTCACCGTGCTCAACGCCCCTTCTGTATATTGTTTTTTGTTTATTTGTAAAGATTGTTTCGTTAAAATTTTTCCAAATAAATAATAATTAATAATAATACTGCTGGAAAGTACAACGGCAAATGCTTATTGTGACATCTGTAAAATATGCATATAATATGGTGAATGTTTGTTTCTTTTTTCTTGATCTGAAGTTTATTCAGAAGTAAAAAATGAAAAAAGAAGAAGAAACAAATACATTTTTAACAATCTGTTTTAATGGTTGTTATTTTTAAGTTCCAAGTACAGTTATAGTATGCGATTATATTTCTTTAGTAAATTTCAGCGAATATTTTTTGTTGAAAATCGGCGATCGGATATTTCTATTTAAATGAAGTTAGAGGTACGTGTATTATCATGGCAAGTATATTTATAATTACATGCATGTATTGTTCATTATGCTGGTTTTTCTATGCAGCACTGTTGTTTCAGTGATACCAGCAATTAAAATCCATTATTGATAAAATTAATTTTCTTTTCGAGTCTTATGAAGTGTGAAGAATTTCCATTTTTCTGTTCGTCATTTGCAGTGAATTGTGGGATTGTTGTTTGCTATGCCGAAAAAATGCCGATCTTATTTCGATGCAAATCTGTACTACAGCTACTTGTATCATATTACAAAGAGAAAATTGTACGATGCCCACACGCATAAAGTTTTGTGATTCATTTCTTTTTATTTCATCGCATGTTTTAGATGTGAAATTAATCAAAGTGCGTATTCAGCTATTTGGAGAATAATTTTTTTGTGAAGACAGAAAAGAAATTATTTTTCGAAATGAAATCAAATGGACAATATATTCGAAATTCTCTACTACATCACTTTACAAAGCAGAATGATAATTTTTATTCGGTAAGGAGGAGTTTGCTTATTTATCGATTGTTTGCTATTTGGTTTAATTGTGGCATTTATTTTATAAATAATTCTATTTAATTACTCGTAATTACGAACACGCCGATGTACATATGCAAAATGCTTAGGTTATACTACAATATGACGTGTAGACAGACGCTTGCAAATATGTAGTAGGATAACCAAATACATATATAAAAAGAGTCTACAAATCTATAATAGAACATTAGTAAGGGCTGCATTGTATTATAAATAATAATTTTTATTTGTTGTTCCTTTTTAAAAAAATTTCAGTAGCTTATTTTACTACAGATATTATGCATCACTGTATTTTGCATTACAAAAGAATTGATTGAATAATTTTCATGCAGAGATGATTAATTAATTCCATTTGAGTAGTAATGATTATTATTTGAGGTTATCAAAAGTTTGAACTTGTTGTAAACTGTTGAAACGTTTATTTAATTATGTAGTTTAGTTTTCGTGAAAAATCTTCATTTTATTTTGTGATGTAATATGTACTCTTTTATTTTGCTGTTTTATAAATTTACAGGTGTGTTTGTGTAGTATACTCTAGTCAAATTTTTTTGCTTAAAATACAAGTGACAAAGAAAGGTTATATTCAGTTATGTAACAACAGGTCAGATTATTTTTAAAAATTAAATTTTGATACAAAATGCACTGCTTGTAAAATGCAGCTGATTAATGCAGAAACAATACAAAAACACTTAATTTTTAACGATTATAAAAAGGGGTAAATTTTATTTTATCAAATTGTCGATGTTTTTTTACGCTTTTAATAAATGGCGACTGCATGTTGACAAATTATCATTTTTATTAGCAATAGTATAAATAGCTGCTGCACAGTGTGATCACTTGGTAATCCGTGCATGCCTTTTTTATGGTGGAAGATATTTTGTAAGCGGTTTTTTTCTATCAAATTAATTTTTGAGCATAACTTGTCTGCATTACTTTATGATATGCTGAAAAGTTAGTGTTTTTTTTCTTTGGGAAGGAGAGATATTCTGATATTCTGATTTATTTCAAATGCTCATATCAAATCATGAGATTGTAGTTTTTAACTACTTTTTTCTTTTTTTGTTTTAATTTCAATTATGAATATTTTATAATTGTCACGAATATGAAAACTCTTAGTATCTTGCATCTTGATTTCGTATTCCGTTTGATTTTATTTAATTTAATTGTGCAGTTTTCGAAAAATGGGAAATAATATTTGAAATTAGATTTTAATAGCAGATTACTTATATCAATAATAAAAATGAATATTTTTGATAGAATGAGAAATAAATTTAATTTACTCGTGTTTTCCTTTTTTTTTTCTTTGAATATCAAGAAGCCAAGATCATTATTAACAGTATAACATTAAGTCATTATTAATTTTCTGTAAAATGGAAAATTATTCTCAAATTTGAATTAAAAATATTTTATTCAGTTGAAAAAAGAAGAAATTAATGATTTATTTATAATAAAAATGTTGCTTCTTTATAAACAGTCAAAGATGACATTTGATTATTTATTGTGATTTATTTATTGTTTCCCTTTATTACATGCACGAGCAGTCTGGATTTTTTTTTCTTTTTTATTTATTGTTAATGATTTTATTTGACTAATGACGAAAAGGCAGCTAGGAGAAAGTAAAATGAAGCACTGTTATTTTTAATCGCAACAAAAAGAATAATCATGATTTTGCAAACAAATATATAAATTATGTTTTTTATTTGCTCATAGTTATTTTGAATTTGTGCGATTTTATTTTACTGTTATTTTGAAAAATTGAAAAAATTTTTCCACTTTAATTGGAATGTTAAATATGAAGAACAAAGTATATCTTTGAGAATTATGATACATTATTATTCTTCACTCGGTGTATCTATGACAGTTATTATGTAGTTTTGACTTTTTTTTTCATTTTCTTGCTATTTTTATTAGCTGAGATTGACATCAAATGATGCAGTTTTCCATCGGTTTTGCAATATAATACTCAAGCGTATGGAATGAGGAATACTGTAATTTGATAATTTCCAGTCTTTCATAGCATCAGTTTGAATTTTACTTCAAACATTTTTTCTATATATACGCATATCTCCTGTATTTTTTAACATGCACACACACACGCACACACATCTATATATATATATATATATATCAAATTTGATTTATTTTCCTATTTTTTCTCCTTGGTAACCTTTAATTAGATAAACATCAGCAGCATTATGTCATCTGCTTTAAACACTGATTTGCATCGTTTTCTATCTGCTGGCATAAGCGCAATACTAATATTAAATTTGTACCATTTCTACATTTAGCCATCCTCTGCAATTTCAACAGTTGCTTCCAAACAGGTATGCATTGTTCATACGTTTTTATTTTATTTTATTTTTTATTTGAATATTGACTTGAAAATATTTATTCTCATATAATTTTAATTTTTTACTTTTCAATAAATATGTTGAATTGATTCAAGAGGCTAGTGAGGATTGTTCTAATCAAAATTTTATGGTGTTGATAATTCAGTTTTTCAGAAACCAGTGTTTGCAAATATTATAATTTATATCATTCAGAAATAAGAATAAAGATGAGATTTTTTAAATTTTTTTTGAACCGAGCAGATATGAATATTATGAATGAATCAGTTGCACTAAATAATTAGAAAAAATTATCCATGATTTAGCTGTATAATTGAAAAGTTGTGTAAAGTGATATTTAATTGTTTGTTAGTCGTCTTTTTTTAAATGTTGCGTTAGAGGGTGAAATATAATACAGTGAGCATTATTTACAGTTTCAAGGAAGTGTCTACGAAGTCAGCGGCAAAAATGATATAATACAAATGCAACAGTTGTGTGATGAAGAATTTTTTAATACATGCAACATTGTGTATTAGCTTTTTTTTCATTTATGTATTCCAGTGATCATGTTCCAATAGACAGATAAGGTACTTTTCTAGCAGTTATTTTGGAAATAATTTGTGGAAAATAGCTGTTCATTTATTTTAAAAATTCAAATTTACAAATTAATAATTTTGACATAATTTCAACTATTTATTGAATGCAGTTGTCAAGCATCTAGTTTCGACAAAGCGGGTTTTGTGTTGCTCATGCATTGCGGTCAAAAGAGGAAAATTTTATTGTTGTTGTTTTTTTAATAATGAAGTTTTATAAAAATATTTTTTCTTGTTTGAGCTGCAAATTTGAATGAATTATTTTTAAACTCATCATCGATATATTGATATCAGAAGACATTAAAATTTCAAATGTATAGTCCTCTTTTGCATTAGTTGAGGGATTTTTTCTTTTCTTTTTTTAACGTGTAATCTTGAAAACGCAGTGTTAATTAATGTTGTAACGTGTTATTGGGTTTTTTTAAATGAATATTTGAAATTGATGCTAAGCCTGAGTGTTGAGCAACAGTTAATAAGTTTTAGCTTTGCATTATTGGTGTTTGTCTCAAGAATCCCAACAACAACAACTAATATTTATGGTATTTTCCAAGCGAAGCTTTTAAGATTAGAATTGTATTAAAAAAATTTTTTTTGCAAAGATTTTTGTTCAGTTTAGGAAATTTAATATTTTCTTTGCACTTAAAAGTTTCAAATGTTGATTATTTTATTGATTTGTTTTGAGACTGTGATGGAATTTTCAATAGCCGAAACACAGTGCTGCTGACAGTGATGATAATGTTTGAAGGTAATTTTACAGATAATTTACGTAATTATTCACTTTTCACCTGATAGTGACAGCGTTGTTTGCATGGGTATAAATATACAAATGACAAAATCTTAATGATAAACCTTATTTTTTGACAGTTTTTGGGTGACGTCGAAAAAGTGGTGCCATGTTACAGTTTGGTTAACTTTGTAAAATTATGCTGTCCTTGTTTACGAAAGAATCCGATTAAACAATTAGCCGCCGGTTGTTGACTATTATGTTTACCAGTGGAGGTTTGAATTTTTCTTCTTGTTGTTGTTTTTTAAATTATAAAATTATCGAATTGCATTTTGCACACAAGGAATCACGTTGTCAAGAGAGAAGTGATCGATTTTTTTCGTTTTCAATATTCAACACTTCTCAGACACTGAGATAGAGCTTAGGACAGAAAAAAAGGAAAAGCATTTTTCGCTTGTTCACTTCGCAATTTTTTCAAAACCCCTCATTTTATTGTCTGGTTTAGCGTAATTTTTTTTCTTCCTTCGCATGTTCTATCTTATTAATTAATAGTTTTTTTTCTGATAAACTTTCGAATAATAATGCATAATTCACATAATCACAAAAATATCTGTACAAAACAAAAATTAACTTGCATGTGTGTCTGTGTCGTTCTTACCCCTCATATAAAAAAAAACCCCTCCACCTAACTTATGATGATGTAACGATGTAATTTAATTTGAAAATTTTTTCCCAACTTATTAAAATCAGTTGTTTCAACAAAGATTATATTTTTGCTAGTGGTATTTGAAAAATCGATTTTGCGTATTAAAAGAGAAAAAAAAGAAGACCAAAGAAGAAAAATGAAGCTCTCGTTTATTTTGAGGTGCTTTCTCTCTATATGTTTGTTAATTTTGAAATGGCAATTTTAGTTCCGTTTGGTATTTGGTTGGTATTTATTTGTTTTTGCTTTTTATTTCCCTGTTTTTATTTAGAGATTGAGGTAGAAAATAAAAGATATAAGTTGGATGGAATTGACGCGTCGTGTTTGGGATGTTGTGAATTTTCAACGCGCATCACAGACGTCCAATCACCACCACCGAGCTCTTTTCGACTGCTTCGACGCCAGTGGGAAGAATGAGGTGAATTTTTAAAATTGTTAAAATTAGTCGTCCGGCTTCTAAATAAAGCTTTACCAAGCTTCGTTATCCGCCTTCGTTGGGTTTGGGTAGTGTAACGAAGTTATCAGTTAATTATGCGCTGTTTGCATTTTCTTGATTAATTTGCAAATTTGCAAGGGCAAATTCTCGAGCATACCGCTTTGTTTTTTTACAGTTGTTTTCTGTTCTACTTGTGCGAATATATTAATATTATTATTATTACTTACTATTTTTTTAACCAAGTCATTGTGTTTCACCTGAATGCCACAGGATCTGCTTGTTGTTTGTTGCTGTTGTTGATCAAGTTTGGTTGACTGGCAAATTTTTTGGATAGTTAGTTGTATATCAGGGGAGATTTTCCCACATATCCGCCCATAAACAACTCTGAGTCATTCATCTTAATTCAGATCAACAAAAAAAAGATAGAAACTGGGTGTGGCCGGTGGTAATTTATCCAGTGTGAATTTTCTCTTTTCAATTCAACAGCCTACACAAGTGTTTCTGCATATTTTCAACGATATTTCGATGACTTAATTGTTTGCATTGTTTGATAAAGTTGATAATTTTCCAATAGTACTGTAATTAGATGAAACACATTTATTTCTTTTTCTTTTGTTTCAGTAAGCTGTGTACTACTTTTATCGGTGCTTGTGTTTCCAATTTCTGCAGCTTGTTAAAAGAAGATCATACCTAAAACAACAATCAATAATCATAATGAGAAATAAAAAAAATCTTTTTTTCATACAAACCCCATTATGATTGTAATAAATAATTCAGTTGTTCAAGAATGTTCAAGAGCAGGTAATATTTTTAATTTTTTTTTTGACAAACGGTTTTATATTTTGAAATTTTCATCTTTATTTACGATGCAATGGACAATTTGAAATGATAATAATAATAATAATAATAGTTTAATGATTTGGAAAACTGACAAAACGTAGCTATCTATTTTTATCGCCAATCATCATCGTTCCATCATTGATGACGTACTTTTGTAGTTCACGGTAAGGTTGTATGTACTGTTATCATTCTTACGTTTCCAGTGAATGCTTTTTTTTCTACTGTAAGAGAAAAGAACAACATGAAGAAATTTGTAGAATGTTCGGTAGAATTGTTTTGCTTTTGTAAGTTGCTGTAAGCTTGATTATTCATTTTCAATGCAATTTATTCATCATTATATCAAGCGCTGGAAAAGTTTGCACTTCTTTTATATTCTGTTGTTATTTATTAGTTAATTTTTTCTTTTGCAAAATCGATATTCTTTCTCACATACAGAATTGAATTTTAAGCATTCGTGGTTGAACGTTTCAATTTATGTGTCGTTAAGTTTTTCCATTTGTGTGAAGCATGTGAACAACTGGCTCGAACTGACGTCGTCTGCGGTAGCGCAAGCAGCGAGGAAGAATATTTTTCATTGCTCTGGTGGTGATTGGGTGTTGTGGTTATTCTCTCTTCCACTCTATACTCTTCAGTTTAGTGTTAAGTAGATTTTAATTTCTTCACCTCAAAATCAAACTCTTTTTGCATTAGTATATTTATTTCAACTGAAAAACCAAATATATATATATATATTTTGTAGATGTGTGGTTTAGTTAATTGTATATATTGCTATTGGTTGTTAATATTTCAATTATCTCACGATTAGTGTTGAATTTTTCTTCTGCGCTCGAAAAAAGAGGAATTTTGAGATATTTTTTGAGAATTTTGTATGTTCTATAAGAACACTTGTTGATAAGGTCAACGTCACAAGTCACATAATTAGAGAAAATATTTTCATCATAAAAAACCAAGAAAACAACAAGTAGAAGAAGAAAAAGGGAAAAAAGAGAGAAAAGAATGCGAAATTGTTCTCCACTGGCTGTACATATTTATATATTGTGTGCATTTAAGCTTTCAGGAATGTTCAGGAAATTTTTTTCTCTTTCCATCGGACGCCTGCGGCAAATGAACGTGGGAAAATTCGAATAACATCCGCCTTTGTCATCATGTTGCGGAAGTGTCGATTTTGAATTGAACGGGGCGTTTTATTTTTAACCTTGTTTTGAGAATTGGTGGCCAGCAATTTTGGTGACAGTTCTGCGAATACTAAAATCGATCTCCAATTTTCGGCCAGTCGCAATTTTCTTGGAACTTTTTTTCTTTCACCATCCGTTAACAGCGCGGGTGACAATTGTCAAATCTGAGGTTTTAATTGGAAATTGAAACAATGAAAAAAAGCAGACGAATAATATAATGAATTTGGTGTCTTTTTTAATGCAGGTAGTGTTGAGTTATTTGGGGGTTGAGAGGAGGAAATGAGAGACAGACAGACGCAGACGGACAGGCCGACAGATAAGATAAGTTTAGTGGGAGAAAAAGAGAGAGCATTTTATGCTTTACGGCTTGATGACGTTGGATTTTTCCGTTCAGACAGCCGTTAGTGAGTGAAGCCCATGGAAGAGCGGCGTTTCAGGACGCCTGGCGCGGCTGGCGACGCGTCACGTCGATTGACCGTCGTCGTCATGCGTACGTGAAAATCTTCAAGCGTACTGTACGCAGTATGGACCGTTCGGACGAGCCGGTGTTGATCATCTTTTTTCGCGCTCTCCGTGTTTGGCTACTGTAATTGATGAGTTGGTGGTCTTCTTTGCAAAGTTTCAGGTGTTGATCGGTTGGTTCGGTAGAGCGAAAGCAATGAGCGACGATAGTGTTTTGGGCGCGTTGTACGGGCGCCGTGAGGTTCCGTCGGTTTTCGAACTCGAACAGCGTGTTCTGGCGTTGCACTGCAGCTACAAGCAACGTCAGAGCAGCCTGGTGGAGCAGTTCCAACGTTCTCAGCAAGAGCTGGCCGTGCGCCACTATGCAGAATCCCAGCATCTGCTCGACGAGTTCATGAAAGAACGCAGCTGCCACGCCCCTGTCGCACGCCACGCCAGCTTGCCGACAATGTCTTCTCCAATACCCCGCGCCAACAGCATCGAAGCGTCCACAAGTACGAACGGAAGTAGTCCGGCATCTTGTGCCAGCGGTGTCCAAACGTCAGGTACGATCAGTGATCGGACCAAAGAAAAGTTGAAAGTAAGTTGACATTTTATTCCACCGCATTTTGAGTAGTCGATAAATACAGTTTTATTATTATTACTACGTTTTTATTGTTGTTTTTCACTGTTGGCACAAACAAGAAGAATTGTATTTATTGTTTTCTTTTTACTGTAACTTTTGTCCCGCTTATCTGAGATCGATGCAGTGCAATTTTGATAAACACCTATCAACAGATGTACAGATTGTCAATTGATGTACCATTTTTCAAATAGAGCGCTCGCTAGAGTGTCCATTGAAGCTTGATTTGTTGGCTTGATGCCAATTTATTTTCATTTTACGTCATCAATTTTGGAAGTGGTCACTACAAATTTACTTTGTTTATCATCAACTCGCTTAAATCGTGACGTGCCAGGACCTGTCATTGTCATTCTTGAATGCGATCCTTGATTTACCCTTCATTTCATCATTTCAGTATACACGTATACTTTTTTTCCTTCTTCTTCTTCTTCTTCTTCTTCTTTCTTATTGATGTGTTTGTTGTTGTCATTCTCAGCGTGGGTTGGTCACTCACGTTTTGTTGTTGTGCTAGTTGGACAGTTTGGGTTGATTTGTTTGTTTCTATTAGACCACTGTCACTTTTCATCAGCTTTTGGAAACACGGAATTGTCAAGCTGATGACGTCACCCTTCTGACGATGGTCGTCAGGGAAGCAACTAGCTGAGCGACAATTTTGCAGCTATTTTTAAATTTTAATTAAACTGCACCGTCGTTGTTGTTTCATAGGGAAACGGGCCATCATTTGCCGAGCAGTATTTATCCCAATTAGAAAATAAGAACGCAAAAGGAAGTTATCGTATACAATTGAAACGATAATCGGTTAATAATATTGGAACGTTTTTCTCAAGCGTGAAACATTATTTATTACACAATGCTTATTTATTTTTTTTAATATATTCGCAATGGTGTGGTGTGGTGTGGTGTGCGTGGTTTTTTGAAATTAATTTTTGCAATTTCGAGCCTCACAGCTATTTTTGATTCTCTATTTTGCTTTTTTTTCATTTATTACTTTTTCATGAGATACGATAGATCTATATGATTTTTTTTCTGCAAATTTTAATTTAAGAAATTGAAAAAGCAAAACATTCAAAACACACGTACGCACAAATCATTATTATAAAAATTATAGGTGTTTCTTTTTTTTTTGATTTTTATCTTCTTGTTAATGAATACACATTAGATGTATTAGATTTCTTTTGGAAAAAGCTTATTTTTCACTTTTGAAGAAAGCCAAATTATAATAATGTTCATTGAATAGATGTTGTTGTCAACAATTAATTTTGATAAAGTGTGAAAATGAATGTATTTGTTTAAATTTTAGGATAAAAAATGAGGAAACAACTGTTATTCATTTATGATTGTTCTGCATCAAATTTTTTGCAGATGAAATAATATTAATAATAATAATTGAGCTTGAGTTGATGATTTATCTGTTTTATGATTGTTGAACTGAAATGGAACATTCAAAACTGTGCGGCTATTTCTTTCAAATCATGAACAAAAGTATTTTTATTCACCGTCTCCAATTCTGTCAATTTCGACCAGTTTCTGGGCTTCTTTTTACCAATCACACTGCTTGTCGTTGGTGTTGTTCTAATTTCAAAAGTTCCCCTTGACAAACATCCATTCTCTTCATCAACTTTGCATATATATATATATATATATATATATATATATCGTTTGTTGTTTGTTATTTTTGAATTGTAGCTTAATGCATTTGGTCCATACTTCTTCAATCTTTGCTGTTCAACGTTCAATGTTCTATACACACACACACACACACACACACACATATATATATATATACGCATATTAGGGTGGGTAAATAAATAAATGTATATTTTTGGCATTTTTGTCGAGCTTCAAAAATGATAATGATGTTAATGTTTGGTGACGTCATATCATGAACATGCATGAAGTTGCCAGAGCCGAAATGAGACTGCTCTGTGTTTTCCTGTTTTCCACTCGTGTTAGTTGGCATCGATTATCACATATATTCTCATATTATTTTTTCGTATTAGCTTCAACGTCCAGTCGGCACGGCTTGGCCGCCGATCGATATATGTGTATATATATATATATGTATGTATGTATTATATATATATATATATATATATATATATATATATATATATATACGTATATAATAGATGAAGCGCAATTGTGTTTTTTTTAGCAATCACTGACTCAATTGCACAATCACAACGTAACGTGTAACGTGAAGTGTTCAGAAGAGGAAAAATTGAATTGAAATTTTTTTTGCAAACTAGCAACTAAGCAGCACATTGCTGCATTGGACAATTATAATAAATTAATATTTTTATTTTATGTTTTGATAAATGAAAAGAGGGGTTTTGTTTTGGAAATTCTTTTATAAATTGAACAAGTAGCATCGGAGGGTGGTTATTATCTTTATTGAATTGTGAAGAATTTACGTTTGCAGTATTGTTGTTTCAAGTGATTGTTGAAAAATTGAAGATGTCAATTTTTTGAAAATTTCTTATTATTTTTTCATGTTTTCAAAAGTGAAAAATAGATATACACGCGTTCCAGCAACTGGAGAAAGGCAATTTCGCGTCAATCACGGCAGTTTTATTTTTACTTCTTCTTCTTCTTCTTTTTTGACGAGCCACATTGTGATTGACAACTTGTCTCCATTTTGTTTGTTTGTTTGTTTGTTTGTTGTGGCTGTTGTTGTCGTAAGCCAACTGAGAGTTTGTGCTTTTCAAATTTTCAAGGAATTTCCATTTCAAAAATTAATTATAACTTCTTCCCCTTCGAAGCTATTTTCAGTATTGCTATTCTTGCTTCATTCAATCGATGATGTTTCATTTTCTGTTTACGTAAATATATGTATATATATAAATGAGAAGTTTGTGAATATGAATTATTTATTTATTTATTATCGTCAGTTGTAAGTAATAATGAAAACTTTTTGTCAACAAGAAGCAATTTTAGCAATTACTTCAAATGACAGTGTTTAGTTGTCATGAAAAGAGGTTATTGTTGTGATTAACCTTTTACATAAGTTATTTTTATTTCTCATACTGCTGCTGCTGCTGCTGATATTATTTATCGTCTGTCATTTGTAGCAGTGGTAATAGTGGTGGTTGGGTTTTGTTTCGATTTCGATTTTAAACAAATTGATTATGCAGTGACGATTATGCAATCCCAACGAGAGATAGATGCTCAGTCTCTCTGTGGTGTGTCCGCCGCTTCGCAACAACAGCAGCAGTTGTGTAAATCCAATGTGATTTATTGAATTTCACACGTAACTTATTCAAAACTTTTGCATATATATATATATATATATGTGTATCTCAAACGATCATGCCAAAATTGCTAATCCACCCCTTTATCTTTTCTTATATTGAGATGGAACAAAAAAAATGATTAGAATTGAAACGTTTGGACGATTTTTAATTAGCTAAATTGAAATTTCTTTTTTTTGCTATCGAAATTATCATTTTACTCGAAAGTAGAAATTATTTTTTAATATTCGTCGTTTTCTTTTTTACGACACAGTTGGACTGTGAGATTTTTGTCCAGTACGGTATAATTAAATAATTGCTAATTTCATATTCAAGCAATTTATCGTTTTCATTCTGCCGGAAAAGGGGGAGTAGCGATTTTGAAGAAGAATAGGAAACAAAAACAGTATTCCAACTAAAAAAGACGATGAAACTTATTCAATCAGGCATGCTATTATTTTGCTTGTTCAGTTGAAAATTTCCATATCAACCGAACGTACGAATCATTTATTCATTCATTCATTCATTAGCAACGGTTTGAATGGTGGAAAGCAGTTCCAAGCTGTAACAGTAGCAGAAATTTATTTTCCACTGATTTGTTGCCGTTGCATTGCTAAATGCGGTCGTGCAAATAAATAAATAAAAGTAATTAATTTACTGTATATATAAATATATTCTGTGAATGGTTGGTATATTTGTCGATTTTTCAACACTTTTCAGACGTAGACGTATAAATTTGTGCACCAAAGCTTGATCGATTAATCAAGAAAAAATTACAAAAAAACATGAAATATAAATTTTTTTTCTGCCATGTTTCTGATTGATTTGTTATTTTTTGATTTGAAAAGAACCGACGTCGTGCCATTCACAGTTTATTGATTCAATTTTACTGCATGTCCGTGCATGCATGCGTGCAATACTGCTTTAGCTATTTCCGCGCACAGAACATGCCAACAAAGATGCAAGTCATTTCAAAAATTATTTCCCAATTGTTAGTCTATTTTTGTTCTCTGTATTGTATTCTCTCTCATTTTTTTAAATTTTACTTTTCTCATTTCAACTGTTGCAAAAGTGTTTCCGCATTTTCACTTTGTCATCAGAAATTTAGCTTTAGTCAATATTTGTCGCGTTGAACGTCTCTCTTTTATCAATCAATCGAATCATTTGGACAATTTAAATAATAATCTTATACTTGTTTACTTAAAAGATCTGTACTATCGGTGACGTTATCGGTCTCATAAACGGAAAACGCTTTACTATGCTATGTGTATATATGTACAAACATGCACACACACAAATGATGCTGTGCATCGATTGATTGATTGATAGAATAAATGATTGATATACACAAAAGTATTTTGTTGAAAAATAGAATCAGTCATTTTTAATTGTTTGTTTTTGATAGGAATTTCAATTTTATAACTTTATTTTGCATTAACTGAGCACTGAACGCATCGTTTATTTTTAGGCTTTCATTTATGGCAAACGAAGAAGACAGTTATCATCGAGCGATGATAGTCGGCAACATTTCGCACCATATCCAATACCGACGGGCGATTTTCACCAGTTGCGCAAAGTGTGCAGCGAACCAGAGTTGGATAGTCGTTTGGCCAGCTTGAGGAACAAGCTGCCCGACTCGGTTGTATTCAACGAAGCGGCTTCCACGACACCGCTAACGTCGCCCTGTTGTCGGGATTTTCCGTCATTGTTGTGGAACAGCAATGGTGTGTCGTCGTTGGCTTTTCCGGCGCCGTCGCTGCCCTGCCTACCTTCGTATGTGGCCCACGCTACCGGCGGCGACGGGTACGCTTCCACTAGTGTGGAACCGTTGAACGGTTTCTTGCGCAATTCGGCGCTTTTCCTGTCCGCCCCGTCTTTGGCCGGGGCGTCGACGGCCCCGGCCGCCCTGCCCACATTGTCGGTGCCGTCGTTCATCGGGGGACCGCTTGCCGGCGGCGGGTTGCCTTTGGCGCCGGCCGAGGCGCTGGCCCAGGCGGCATCGTTGTACGGGCACGCGTTTGCCCCGTTGAGTCGCGCCTGCGCCAACCCGCCAACGGTGGGCGTTTCCCCGATGGAACAGTACCAGTACAACGTTCTGCGGCAACAGCTTCGAGATTTGGTGCTCAGGAGGAAGAGTCTGGTGCGCGAGGAGACCGACGATGAGGTGGCTCGCGAGGGAAACGGCCCGTCGCTGTTGCCTCGGTCGTTGGCTTCGCTTGGACTTTCGGACAGCGGCGATGGAAACACGCCCAAAACTACCGGCATTGCGTTTGATTTGCTCATGGCTCGTCACGATTGTATATGTTCAATCAAGGGGCAGCACATCGAAGAAGGGGAACGTATAAAAACAATCTGGTCTCATTTGCAGGTGCAATTTTATTTTATTTTTCCATTATTATTTTTTCTTCGCTCTCTTCAAAGTATACTAAATTGAGCAAAAATCTCAAATCCACATCTATAATCTAATTGTAACTATATCTTCTGTATCTGTTTATGTATAGTCCACGGATCTCTTTGAAAAGTGCAAAAAATTGAACGGCCGCAAAGCACCGTTGGAATATCTTCGCCTTTGCCACGACGAATGCTATACGACATTTTTCGGCGTTTCTCCGACAGCATGCTTGAAAACCGACCCAACCCGGTTGCCGTTGCGTAGCTTCATACAGCTTCCATGCGGCGGTATCGGTGTCGACGCGGACACCTACTTCAACGACGGTTCTACACAGCTGTCGGCACGCGTGGCCGTCGGCTGCACGGTGGATCTGTGCTTGGCTGTCGCTGCTGGCACTTTGGAGAACGGTTTCGCACTGGTTCGACCACCGGGGCACCATGCTGAACCTGTTCAAGCTATGGGTTTCTGCTTTTTCAACAACATTGCCATCGCTGTACGAGTTTTGCAGCAGAAAAAGCCCCACTTGAAAAAGGTATACATTATTATTATTATTATTATTATCTTTCTCGGTCTATTCGTGCGTCGTAGATCTAAATTTGCATTTTCTTTTCTTTGTTTTTTTTCACTCCTACAGTTTGCCATCATCGATTGGGATGTGCATCACGGCAAAGGAACGCAGTTGATTTTTGAAAACGATCCCAACGTGTTGTACTTATCGTTGCATCGTTACGACAATGGAACGTTTTTCCCCGGCACAGGCAGCTTGACCGAAGTCGGCTCCGGTGCCGGTGCCGGCTTCACGGTCAATATAGCCTGGTCCGGCGGTTCGATGGGCGATGCGGATTATTTGGCTGCCTTTGCCCACGTCGTCTTGCCAATATTGGATCAATTCGAGCCAGACTTTGTCTTGGTGGCCGCCGGTTTCGACGCAGCCGACGGCCATCACGTCACTTTGGGTGGTTATCATTTGTCACCGGCAATATTTGCCCACATGACCAGATCTCTGCTCCGCTATGCCGACAGTCGGCTGGTGTTAGTGTTGGAAGGTGGCTACGAGTTGAAAGTAGTCAACGAATGTATTGAAGAGTGCCTGCGAGTTTTGTGCGGTCAAGAGAGTAGAGCTTTGTCCGCCGAAGCGTTGGCCGCATCTCCATCCGAAAGCGCACAAACTGTATTAAGACAGTTGATCAACGAACAGCGTCCCTATTGGCCAATTTTGGATCCAAAAGCGCCACTGTCCTGCAGCTTTCGTCAACTCGAAGCGATGAAAACGAAAAAATAACGACGATTGTTGTTTAATTTAAAAATTTATGTATTTATTAAATTGGAACCAAGCGTGCACAACTGGACATAAACACACCCAAACCGACGATGTCATTGTTGCCTTGTGTGTGTGTGTGTTGATTGAGAACCGACGATTGGATTGGATTGGATTGGATTGGTGGTTTGTTTGTTGGTCGATCCGATTTTTGATCATTATTTTCAACGGGAAAAGTTAACGACAGCAACAACAGTGGTGGCTCATTTCCTTCTCTTGCAAAAATGTTCCTCGTTTCTTTCTAGTCGCACACATTCCCCTCGATGAGTTTCCTTTGCAACTACTACTCTGTCGGACTGTCGGATACTAATAACTACTGATGCTGCTACTATCACTGCAGCAACTACTTCATTTGTATTATTAATTTATTTTAATTAATTTTAAATGTATGATAAAAATAATGCGTGCCTGAGAATTTTCCCACTTTTTTCGCACCTTCTTCTACTCACTCGATCACAACTACTCCTTCTCTCTCTCTATCTCTCTCTCTCTCTCTCTCCTCTCTACATCAGCTAGGTATACTTTCTTTGGCTGTGCAATTTCCATTATCAGTTTACTTATTTTTTTAATATTTAAAAAATTTGCTTTTCCATTATTGAACATCGGTGATCCAATCTTTTAAAACTTTTTTTATTTATTTATCTAATTACATTTATTTTTGTTGTTTTTTTATTTTACATGATCACCGTTTTTATTAACATTTTACCAAATTTCACATTAAATTCTTCGAATTTTTTTGTTTCAATATATTTCTTCTTTTTTTAAAGTAAATTTTAAATAAATGTATACATTCTTTTTATCATAAATTTTGATTATTGTTTATTTTTGTGAGTGTTTTTTGACTTATCTTTCATTTCATTTCATTTCTTTCTCAAATTAGAAAAAACTTTGCATCAATCTTCAAATAATAATAAATCATACATAATACGGATAATTGAAAGCGGCAATGGTTTTTCACCAAACGTACGCACTCACGTACGTGCATTTTTGCTTTGTTTTATTTTTTACTTTTTAAAAAATATTTTTGATATAAGTAAAAAATTTTTTTAGCTACGGTGGCTAAGTTGACTGATACACACAAGTTTAACATGAATAATAAATAATCGCTCGCATTGAACTTTTCACAACTTGAAAACCATGTTTCATTTTCATTCACAAATTTTCCCGATTTTATTATTTAATTTCTCATTTTTATTTTGTTATTTGTCTTTCTGCCAGATATTATTATTATTATATTTATTTGATCAATGAATGTCACAGGATTATCATAATAATTATTATTATTCTGTTCATTATTTTACTGACAGACAACGTGCTGCGACTTGTTTGTATTGGATTATAATAATAACAAATAAAGCTGAAACAATCAATATTAACAGTAAGTTTTGATAAGAAAAAGGCAAGTGCATGTGAATTGGCTAAAAAACTGAATTTGGCAGCAACAGGGAAACCAAGCACAACAAGAAAGCATGTCTACAATGAAATCGATTAACTTATTGATTTCAGGAAGCATTGTGAATGAAATAGTAGTGATTTGTTATTTTTTCGCAATGTCTGACACCCTTTTGCAAAAGCAACCCCCAAAAGATGTGTGTCAATCTGGAAGAGCATCATTTCACACTGTGCGTTTCATGCTTGGTTTCACTGGTGGTTCAGAGTTGTTCAATTCACATTAATGCAAAGTGAATTGTTCTCGTTCGAATTTTTTTTTGTTCATGCTCCATGGCCAATGAAGCCAGCCGCCGCCGTCAAGCTATAATGCAAAGTGCAGCACTTCAAAAATACCTCCTCCCTCTCTTTCATCGCCGACTGAGATTGTTTGCACCGTTTCAAAATGTTCTAATAAAGCTAAAATGCATTGGATACACTTTTTTCCGGTTATTCTGCGTTCAGTTGAGTTATCCATCTCATTGCAGCAATGCAAATTCATTTACAAATAAAATATTCTTTCTAATTTTTATAATTTCGAGCTTCCTGTTTCATGGTTACAGTAAAATTTATAAAAAGTGCAATAATAGTAATAATAATAATTATTATTGTCTATTTTATATTATATAATAATAATAATTGCTATCTCTTTGAAACATTAAAAATATCAGCATTTAATCCTGAAATTTATATTTCTTACTGTAATTCACAACAAGATCATCATGATAGTAGTTTCTTTTATGTAATTACAGTTTAGTTTGTGTTTATTTCCATGTTCTGCATTAATAACAAGTTTTTTGTCATTTTTGTTTAAAGTAATTTTTCTTCCAATCTTCTGCTTGTTATTATACACGCTAATTACTACTACTATTACTACTACTACTACTAATAATAATAATAATAATAGACCGCCAAGACTTTGTGGAATTTTCTTTTTAATCAGCATCCACTTTATAGAATATTCCAATCTACATTAGATGTGAAACAATGACTCTTGAAACCGATGTCACTCAGGTTATAGTGGTTCGTGCAAAGCATAACTTCAACGGGCGCAACAACGATGAAGTGAGCAAAATTTATTTTCATTCGTATTTTGAGAAGCTGCTTTCTAATAGCGTCTTAAATGTTTTTCAAATTTGTTTGAAACTTTCATTTCAATTTTATGTTTTTGACATTGTCATTGAGAGAAAAGAATAAATTGACCATTTCTTTTTGTATTGTAAAAATAGTTTTGCAATCAAACCTTAACTTCATGACTGATTTTTTTTTGATTTTCAAGCTGAATTTTGTCATTTGGGCTATTTTTATTTGAGTTGATAAATTTATAAGCTGTATTAGTTAATTTTACCTTTCAGATTTTGAATTTGATTTTAGTTATGTTTCAAGAAAGGTGACGTGATTGTTGTCACGCAAATTCTCGACGAAGGATGGTGGGAAGGCACGTTGAACGATAAAACGGGATGGTTCCCGTCTAATTATGTCACGGTCGAAAAGCAGGGTATGCATTTGTAGATTATATTTCAATTTTTGTCTCTGAATTATTTTACTCTCCACATAGTTAGACTTCTTAATTGAGTTGAAATAAATTTCCACCCAAAATGACTGAAGAATTAATTTTTCGAAGAAGTGAAGTTGCAAAGCAAGCATGTTATATAGTTAGTTTTTTTACCTATGCAATCCGATGCGTTGTCGATTAATTAATTGAATTTAAATTTGAAATAATCTATAAATTTCTGACGTTGAAAAATAATGAAATCAACAATTTAGCGTATATTCTTTTAGTTAAGCATCATCGTTTGATAACTAATACGTTGTTTAAAATTTTTATTGTTTGTATTTTTTTACTTTTATGAATCTTGATCATCTTTTAGAGTCGGCACAGCAAAATCGCATTTTTGTTGATAATGCAGTCGATTCTAATCGAGCACAGGAAAGTCGACATCTTTTTCGAGATATGGTCACAACAGCATATTTAAAGTATTTTTCTCAGACAGTCTTTCATTGATTTCATCGTTGTTTCAGGTTTTGCGAAACATGTTGGAAAACGAGGAGAAGCATCTAAATGAATTGGTCAGCTTTCTCACAGAATACATCAATCCACTCAAAGCATCTTCAATGTGAGAGTTGTATTTTGAATAATTTTTTTCAAATTTTTATTTGTGCAGTGTATATTTGAAAATGGACGAAATTTTGTAAATTTTAGTTTGTCTAAAGAGGAATTCGTTTCATTAATTGGCAACATCCGCGAGATTATACAGTTTCAGTCAGATTTTTACAATGATTTACTTGAAGAGTCGAGGTTCGAATGCCGTATTGTTTTTACTTGATTTTTATCAAAATTTATTATTTATATTCAAGGAAACCATACAAGGAGCAAAGAATTGGAGGAAAATTTTTGCGATCTGCCCAAACTTTGAAGCAACTACTGGCATCCTATTGCAAGAATCATCCAATGGCTGTTAACGTTATTGACAAGCATAGGTGAAATGAATAATTTTATGAAAATAAATATTTATTTATTTTTTGTGTTATTTTTAGAGCGTCTCTGACACAGTTTATGCAGAACCGTGGTGCTAACGACTTGCTTCTTGTAAGTCGACTTAGCCAACCGTTTCGTCATTTGGATTCTTATACTGTGGCGTTGTTGGAATTGGAACGAAATCTTGAGGTATTTAAAATGGTTTGTTTTATTGTATACACACACACACACACACCCGTATATAAATATAATATATATATATATATATATATATATATATTTATTTATTTATTTATTCATTTATTTGGTTAAATTGAAAGTTTTTCAGGACAATCATCCTGATCGTGGTGATACACAGCGTGCTGTTTCTGTATATCGTGACGTGGCGGTTGGATTTTAAAATTTTCAATTTTATGTTCTGTTATTAATTTTATATTGTATTTTTTCAAAAATAGTTATCATGCGCAGAAATTCGTAAGCAGAAAGAAATTGAATTGGACTTATTGACTTGTACCATTGCCGACTGGGAAGGGGAAGTACGTATTGCTCTGTTGTTGTTGTTGTTGTTGCTGTTGTGCTTTGTTGTTCGTAAAATTTTAATTTGTTGCTTTTATTTTATTGATGAGTATTTAGCCAATGCATATGTTGGGCGATTTTATATCGGCAGTAACAGCGTATTCGGTTTTTGGGAAAAGTTGGGAAGGTGATTGCTGCTTGGTGTTGTTCCCTCAAGTTCTGCTGGTACTCCAAGTATCACCTGAATTGAACGGCTACACTTACAAAGTAAATATTAATAATAAATAGCAGTCGATAAAAAAATGTATTTTCATATTTATAATTTTTTCTCCTTTTTCTGGGTCGAATTCCACTTGTGGACAAAGTAGCGTGCAGAGTGGTTAACCAGGCTGAACCTGGTCGTTATATGATTGAAATTCGTTCAAAAGTTGACGACAAGACTGTGCTCAGTTTTACTATGAGCAATCCGGATGACTTGAGCAAATGGCTTGATCGTTTTGAAACTCTGGTCAATGATGGCGGTGATGATGTGCTAATTTCTCCAATTGTTCCTTCTTCTTATGTTAATGTTGAAGTAGAGGAAAAAGTTGGTCTTCTTTCCGTTGTTGCACGTTTCATGCTTTTTCCTTGCAACAGGAAGAAGTATCTCCATTGATGAAACCGAAACTCTCCAACATGCCAAGTCCTGGACATGCAGAGCTTTTCCGTAAGCCAGGTAGAAATTGTTTTTCTTCATGCATGAATCCATCTACAAATACTTATTTGAAATTTTGAATTTTTGCTTGCTGCAACTTCACACTTTGTACACTTTTGTAAACTGATATGTTGTTCTTTTGTACAAAATGAAAAAAATTCTCATTTCAATTATTATCTACTCTCTTTCTATTAATTAATTTGGCTAACTGAAGTTATTTTATAGTTGATCCTGGTAAATCTCTACCTCCGAAGCAGTACAGCGGATATTGCCTTCGCCCATTGCCAACGCAGTTGCGAACTGGCGCCCAAGCTGCCAAAGATACGGAAATCAAATTGCGAAAGAAAGGTTTTCTAATTTTTATGAATTACTATGTGTTTTATTCTTTGTTTTTTCATTATTGTAATTTTTAGGTTCAGCTGCGCCTGCTGCTGCTGAAGTTGTCTATGATTCGGATGAAATTGAGCTTCTGAAAGTGGTGGAGATGTTTTGTGGCGGTGATTCACTGAAGCCAGTGGTGGAATCCAGTGCGTTTGTAATATCTTTTTAGAAAAACGATTTTTTGTATACCGTATTTTTTTGGTTTCGCCAACAGAAAATGTAAGGAATCCTGGTATTCTTATTGCTGAAGATGAAAAGATATTTTTTGAAGAATTTGTTGGTGATGAATTGGTAGTTCATGAAAAGTATGCATGAAAACATATGAATAATATTAATTAATTAATTTATTTATTTATTAGAACACTTGTTGATACAGTTTATGCGTTGAAAGATCAAGTTCGAATATTATCCGAGGTTAGATTTTGTTTTCTATTTATGATTGTTACAGCTGATTCATGTTGCTTCCAGTAATACTTATATATATATATATATATTATAATTACAATAGATTGTCAATGATTTAACAAAAACAGCACAAAGCGAACAGTCGGCAAGACGTCGTACTGATGAACTGATGTGCCAATTGATGAATGAACGAACTTCAAACAGCAGTACATTGTCGAATTATACGAAAGATTGGCCCACAGGCGATGGTACAGCTTGAATTTACGTTTCCTTTATGAAAGGCAATTTTTTAGTATTGTTTTTTTCTGATAACATGATTAATTCAGTGAAATAAAACTGCATTAAAATAAACTAACAGTGAGTGTATTTTTTCATTGGTCATACGAATTTATTTGTTTCAGTACTTACTTTTTTCTATTCTCATATGATATATTTTACAAGTGGATCCACAGCATAGACAATATTTATATTGCTAAAAGTGTATTTTATAGGGAATGCAAAATAACAAAGAATGAAGTGATGGTATTTTACAACATGGTGCAGATTATGTTTGATTCTTTCATTTTTTTGTTCATTAAGGATCAATATTAATGAAAGGTATATTCATAATTTATAAAAACCAAAAATGCAGATCAGCTAACTGCCAATAAATTGTACGAGGGAAACGCCTGCAACGCAAGCAACGAAAAACCAAGTCAGGTAACAACGGTGAGCATGGACAATTTTGCTTTTGCCATATCGGAAAGTAATATCATTAAGAGCGAATTAATAAAATACGGTATAGTATCGAACTGGTAATTAAGTTAATATGGATCCCACATAATGAAACGTAGAATATTGAGATGTGATTCAATAAAGAAATTTGCTTTTCGTCAGTGAAATAAATTTTTTAACATTTTTCGTGTTCTTGTGAAACGTCTTTCAAAATACAGCTGTATTAACACGAATCAAATATAGTAATATGATTGTATAGATTATATGCTAAATGTCGGTATTATTGCACATAATTCAACTCTTTGTACATTACAGAGGACTAACTGTACACGAACAGTCAATGGAAAACGTATTGTAATGTTTATGATTTAAGTGCTTTTAATTTTTCAGATGCAGTTGACATTCTATTCATAATTCAATGAGATAATTACTGCATTGTTTGGTTATGTGAATGTCATAATTATAGAAGTGTTTTCTAACATTTATGACGCAATTGTACAGACATTTTTTTCTTATAGAAACACAGAATCGAAAGCATAGATTGCAAAACAAACAACTGAAATATGGAACGGAGAAAAATTACTTTAAGTTCAACTATACTGTAAAAATAAATTATGCAAGTTAATTTAAAAGTACTGTAATGTACAGTACATTGATTGCCAAATCACCGATAAGAAAGATGCAAAGTAAGAGACCAATCAGAGAAAAGCAAATGTTGTACCCGTGGTTAATTTCATTTGAGTGATTTTGTATGAACTATAGTGCCGCGTAGCAAGAGTACAAGTGAACCAAACTGAATCCAGGTAAAAGTTTCAATGATAAAACATACTTTCCTCATGTTTTGCATGAACGATAGTATATCTGAGCAATTTATTTAAGCATCACATTTGAATTGTAACAAAAATTAAAAAAACAAGACAAAATTTCCAGTTATGTATATGTAGTTCAAACGTGAGTTGTGTCAAAAAATGTATTTTCAATTTATTGTTATTAAACTCCGGCGTTTAGACATAACTGTAGAAAATGTCCATTTTTTCAATTTGCACTTGCGTTTTGCATTGAATTTCATTGTGAACAGAACAGATCGAATATCTCTAAGCGATCAGTGCTTTCTATTATGCAAAATAGTGTTTTTCATAGAGAAAGTTATGTAACTTTACTATATGTAAGCTTCTTTTATTCTGTTACTATATGTATATGTAAGCTTTCTGCTATGAAATTTCCCTTTTTGGTACGGCATTTTTGAAATTTGAAAATTTCCAATTCCCCCCTGC
>NW_003526944.1:1481764-1482748 GCF_000181795.1 Trichinella spiralis
TAAGTTAGTGGTTTTTGTTATGGCGTTTTTGGCCAGATAGTTTACATTTTGACTGAATGTAAACGTTGAGGTCATTGTTGAAATTTTCAAATTGAACAGTGCATTTCTCCTGTTCATATTGTATCGCGGCATAGGTTAGAGTTTATTCTCAGTAAGGAGTTTCAATGCACAAAAACCGGTTTCCAGCGCTGCGCTATGCAAATAACGATCGTCATAAAAGGTGCCTTATCGTCAGTTAGGGCGCACTCGTTCGTTTGACTTACGTGGCAAGTGGTAGCGTCGTGAAACGTTCTCTGAGTTTATGACGTTAAATAGTTGCTGAAGTCGATTTTTAATTGCTGAAAAGTAATTCCTTTTTCTACTTGTGTTATTCTTTTTCAAATTTTTTAATATTTTTTACTTTCTGAACGTTACCGCTTAATTAAAACCAGTTAATTAATATACAATTATATTAATGAAGAAAAGTCAATTTTCAATTTGTTGTTACTTTCACTACGTGATGAGGCGAGAACATTTTTGATTTAATATTTTACATATTTGCAGATATGAACAATGAAGAAAAAACTGAAAGCGTAGTGGACACGAAACAAAGCGCGGACGGCACGAAGTAGAACAATAAAAGAGAAAAAGTATGTGCGGTTTCTTGTTTGTCTTGATTCTGTAAAACTGAAATCCAAAGGGTAAAGTTATTCCTATAAGTTACTTAAACGTGTTATATGTAATAAGATGTAAGTAAGATATTTTTCACTGCGAAATTCCATCTTTCGACTTTTATACTATGTTGAGACTAGGTAAGAATTGGTCTTTAGAAAGCATTTTTATCGCCCTTACGTTTTTGTCTATAAAAGAACATCAGTATCTATCGAAAATTATTTTTTCATAAGCAAAAATAACGTTCACTTGCAAACGATTCACTTGAAAGTGCCTTTTTGTATAAGGAATCAATTTTCATTTATGTAGGGCATTTTTGAATTTTCAAATTTC
>NW_003526944.1:1482758-1483925 GCF_000181795.1 Trichinella spiralis
AAGACGTAATCCCGCACCCGATGGCGTGCGCTGTATTTGAATGCAAATTATCACACTGGCTCTGGGCTCTATGTATCCCTCATGCACATCCAAATTGCCGTCACACCTGACACTCAATATTACAGTACTGTCCTGCAAAGCCATCTCATGTTTGTATACTTACCGTATGATTTACAACTCATCATTATAAATTTACCGTATTACTCCTGCTTATATTTTTAATAAAAATGATAACTGCGAACCTGTTGTTTCGTGTTACGTAATAATTGCCTAATTAAATGTACAATTGAAAAACATTACAACTCACTTGTTTATTTACGTTGTTTGTTATGCATCCTAATTATTTATAAAAAACCCGGAAATATGATGTTATGAGTGACGTCATTTATTCTAATTAAAAATTATTCCCACTCATTTTTGTATTTACATTGTATGTTAAACATCCTAATTAATTATTAGAAAACTCTCATTGCTGAAATATGATGTTACGAGTGACGTTATTTAACCTAATTAAAAATTTAAAAAATACTCTCAACAATGCCATTTACGTTGCATTTTAAATTTTCTAATTAACATATTAAAATTAATCTCATGTTTAGTACATTGTTTTCCTACATGTTACCGATTAATAAAAAAGTCTATTTATAGAAAATTACTTCCTATTTAAAAGAAGATTAAACTTGTTGCACCTTGCCCAATCTAAATTGATTACTTTATTTATTCCAAGTTTGCGTGAATCTTTAGATAATTATCACCCATCCCAATTAACCTTTTTACTCCTTCATTAATAAACAAATTTACGTTATTTTCACGTGTACCATATTACATCCCTTTTAGTTAACTGTGTATATTACATTGCTTTAAAATATAAAGTTGCTTTGATGTTACGATGTTTTAACGAAAAAACCGCCTTTACACCACAAAATGTCGACTTAAACTTAATAAATAAAAAAAGACATTTTATTAGATTAAATGTGTATTAAAAATTGATTAACCTTATCTAATTTGTGATTATTACACATTTGTCTACTTATTTGGTGAATGAAATTATATTTTATTTATCATTTAAATTCTCTTACGGAATCATTTATGTATAAACATTTAACAAATGTACACTATTTATCACGTTTATAACGCAATCTGTGCCTAGACTGAAGGAAAGGTGCA
>NW_003526944.1:1486098-1487681 GCF_000181795.1 Trichinella spiralis
GAAATTCAACGCTAGGAGGAAATAAAAATTGAAAAATTAAAGGTATTTTTACAGTTAATTATAACCGCCTACCCAAATTATTAAATTGAAATAGGGAATTTTTTTTCAAACCCTTCACCGGTCAGTTTACATGTATTGGAGAATTGTGCATGAAAAAGTATATCAATTGTTGTATTTATTGGAAGGAAAACCTACATAAATACATAAAGGTACTGATGTTCATGCAAAAGATGACAAAGTGAGTTTTAAAATTAAATTTTTACCTGAAATACAGCTTTTTTCACTTGCACTTTAGTTACGCACCGCCATCGGCAATCGCACACCACTGAAATGAGGCATTAACCATTGATACAACGCTTGTGCTTCTGTGATTGGTCCGTTATTTTGTAACCTTCTAATCAGTGATTTGGCAATTAATATACTGTATTTACTGTATTTCCAATTATTAATTTAATTTTCATGATTTCATTTTTAAAATATACTTTAACTTAATTTTAAAATAATTTTTCCTTTTCCTTATTTTATCTGCTTTATTTTCTGATTTCTGCTGTATTTTCCAGAATGCTTATTGTTTTTTGATCAAATAAAGTTATTTGAGTACTTGAAAAATTAATCTTGAGATGTAAATTATTTCAAATTTCCGTTTATTGTATGTCTGTGCAGTTGATAATACCTTAGTTGTATTTTATTCTTTTCATTAAGTAACTTATCCAATCATAACTATATAGCATACA
Organism: Trichinella spiralis; assembly: GCF_000181795.1. NCBI lineage: Eukaryota > Metazoa > Nematoda > Enoplea > Trichinellida > Trichinellidae > Trichinella > Trichinella spiralis. The sequence continues at coordinate 1,486,833 of NW_003526944.1, forward strand.
GCAGAAAGCCACAATTCGTCTCCTATTCCAAACATTAATAATGTGGCAAACGTTTTAATTGTCATGTTACTTTTTGCCTCATATATATGATAGGATACTTTACTTAATGAAAAGAATAAAATACAACTAAGATATTATCATTTCCAGAAACATACAATAAACAGAAATTTGAAATAATTTACATCTCAAGATTAATTTTTCAAGTACTCAAATAACTTTATTTGATCAAAAAACAATAAGCATTCTGGAAAATACAGCAGAAATCAGAAAATAAAGCAGATAAAATAAGGAAAAGGAAAAATTATTTTAAAATTAAGTTAAAGTATATTTTAAAAATGAAATCATGAAAATTAAATTAATAATTGGAAATACAGTAAATACAGTATATTAATTGCCAAATCACTGATTAGAAGGTTACAAAATAACGGACCAATCACAGAAGCACAAGCGTTGTATCAATGGTTAATGCCTCATTTCACTGGTGTGCGATTGCCGATGGCGGTGCGTAACTAAAGTGCAAGTGAAAAAAGCTGTATTTCACGTAAAAATTTAATTTTAAAACTCACTTTGTCATCTTTTGCATGAACATCAGTACATTTATGTATTTTATGTAGGTTTTCATTCCAATAAATACAACAATTGATATACTTTTCCTGCACAATTCTCAAATACATGTAAACTGACCGTTGAACTGTTTTGAAAAAAAATTCCTATTTCAATTTATTATTTGGGTAGCCGTTTATAATTAACTGTAGAATACGTTTAATTTTTCAATTTTTATTTCCTCATAGCGTTGAATATCATTGAAACAGAACAGCCGAATATTACTTAGCGCTTAGTGTTATCTAT
>NW_003526944.1:1487691-1492742 GCF_000181795.1 Trichinella spiralis
ATGAGGTAATGTTGTTTTTGTTTTCAATTTTTTCTGAACGATTTTTATTAACGAACTTCTATTGCTCGACATTGAATTATTAGATGAGCTTTTCCTTTTTCTCTTGGGCGATTTCACAGAGCACAATTGCGCTTGATCATCCACTTCTAGTTCGCCATGCGCGAAATGCGACCGCATTAACGCTCGAACACACCCGAACAATTATCATCCATCATCATTGAAATTAGCATTTATTATCTGTTATTATTATATGTATATATATATATTTATTTTTTTTTTGAAAAAAAAGGATGAAAAGTCGACGAAAAAGAAAAAAATTACAGTAATCTGAAACGAACACGTCATGCAAAATCTAGTTTGAAATATTTCCGTTAAAATGTTACTTTTTATTATATGACAAGCTTTTTTTTTTAAATTGTGAAAATTATTTATTATCAATTTATCAGTTTTGCAGTATTTATTTAAATTATTTAGTTATTTTTTATTAGTCGAACTTTTGAAAGTAGAAAAAAAAGATGGGTTAAAATTGGAATTGTTTGTATGGTTTTTTTGACAGTTTTTAAACAGCATGTTATTTTTTTTCTTTTTTCTTCAAATTCAAGTACAATTCAAAATAATAATTTAATAAATTAATAAATATTGTTTGTTGTTATGAATAAATATGTGCAAGCAGCGTCAATTGGAAAGCGTTGAATGAATGATGTCGTTTGATTAGGTTGATTTGAATATTTTCTTCTATGTATTACGTACGTGCGTGAGTGCGTGGGTGGGCGGGTAGGTGGGTCGAATACAGTTACAGTAAATTTTCAATTGAACACTGGGAAGGTGGAAGAGAAAGAAAATGGGGAAAATTTTTTTTTCTTTCATCTGAACAGGCTTCTTCTTTTGAATTATTATTTGAATTTTCAAAAATTTCCATTTTTTCTACTTTCAACCGTAAATTTTTGTTTTTTTTTTCGTCCAATTTGAGCAGATTATTTTTGTTTTATTTTCTTTGCGATCAACTTTTTGTTTTCTACTGTTTTATTCAACTTGTCGTTCATAAATAAATAAATAAATAAATAAATAAATAAATAATGCAGAACATGTTGAGTTTGCTTAGCTTAGATTAGCTGAAATGAATGAATAGTTGACCAGATTTTTGCGTGACCATCTCTGATCACACGCGAAGCAATGCAAATTTTTTCCCGTCATTGGCCGACAGAACTAAACTGAACTGAACTGAACTTCACCGATAGTCGTTGATATTATATTTATTATTCGAAATGAAGCACTGTACTCTGTTTTTCTCTCATTTATGGAAACCCTATAAAGCATGGCTTAAATTTGCACAATTTATCTGCATATTTATGCAAATTTAATTCATAATAACATTGATATTCATGGTAAAATTGTAAAAGACGAGAAATGGTGTACATTTTCAACATCTTCGTCATTTCCACTTTGGACAAATTAATTTGAAAGTTGAACATGCAATTTGAATGCATAATTGAAATTGCAAATCGCGAAAACTAACAACGTGACCTTCATTAAATTTTCATTTCATCTTTGATAAATGGTTTCCGCTCAGTTTAGCCAACTGTTGCTCTTGTTGTTATTGTGTTGTTGTTGTTTACAGCTAATTACTTTCTTCATATGTGAGAATCAATCGAGTTATGATTTTTAATTTTTATTCAAATTTCACGATTAATTTTCATAATCAATATAATAAATTTAATGCATTTTTTAAAATAGCTGATGACGTTGAAAGAAAGAGCACGTTGAATCGCCGCAAAAGCTGATCTGCGCAATAGCAAATTCAACTTTGTATATATTTTCTGTTTTCAATTTATTTTATTGTCTGTCGTCAAGTTGTAACTTTTAAAATGAAAATTTTCCATCATCATCATCATCATCACATTTGATTTTCTTTCGACAATATGTATACATTCAAGCGAAGCGAATTCGAACGGCAGCGCTGTTGTATGCAAATTTTTTCTCCCCTTCGTTTTCTCTTTCGTGATTGGTGTCGTTTTTTCTTTGCCAATCTACGATCAATTATTGTTATTAGTATTTTTTGCGATTGGATTTGCAAGTTCAAATTGAAAAGTGGAACAACAATAAATAAATAAATAAATAAATAAATAAATCCACTGCTACCATCGTCGATTTTTTGTAAAAATTTCTTCTCTCAGGGCGGATTGATTCACTTTCAAGCCGTCGAATAAACAAATTCGGTCGAATCCGCTTCAACGAATCGACCAAATTATTATTCACCGTCGACTTTTCTCGACCTTTCAGGCAATTCATCCATCCATCTTCATCGTCATTCTTCTCTGGGTAAATATTTGTTTGCAAAATTAACAAACCAACTTGGAAAAATCTTTTCACATGGTGGTGATATATATATATATATTTTTTTTTACTTTTTGTCAAAATTGATTCACCCATATAATTTGCTTATTAATATTTTTTTCTTCATTCATCATCCCATTGATATTCATTTCTCTTCTCGTACAAGTTGGCCATTTTGCCCCAACAAAAACCCAAATATGAATTTTTTTTATTTTTTACAACATTGTGTTTTATATTTGCATCAAATTTTACAAGCATTTGTGTTTACAAGTACAATGCAACAATTCGAGGTTGTTCATTTTCGGTTGGTTCAGTGAAGAAAGAAAATCTGTTGGATGGATGCTTTGATGTCAATCAACAACATTTTGAATGCAATATGCAGTTAGTTTTATGTCAAGTTTGAAGAAAGATGCTAATTAATTAATAATATTTGCCTCAAATGTTTTCGTTTAATGTATATATATTATTCAGAATTATTAATGAATGATCTTTGACATTTTTGCAAACGATCAGATAAAGCAGAAGTTGGAAAATTTGAAAAAGAAGAAGAAGAAGCAGTGCTTGATTTCAAATTTCTGACGTAACAGTGGAACAATAAGATTGCAGACTACTGCAAACAAAAATCACATACATGCATGCCGTTTGCCCACTTTGGCGATGCTTTTCATCAAACGAGGCTGCTATATATTTATTTTTCATATTGTTTCTGAAATTCGAACTTTCTTCTTTGCAATTTCTTTGCTTCATTAATAATTATTCTTCAACATATCCAAATTTATTATTTGTTGATCATCTTGAACAAAACGTTTATTAATTTAATAATCGATTGATTTCTATGAACATTGAATTGGTGATTTTTGTTTCAGCATTTTTCTCAAAGAATTAAAAATTGAAATAGAATGTATATTTTTTTCGACCATTGTAATATTTAATTATAGACGACACAAAGTGGACAAATGCTGTTGGTAATTTAATAATTGTTCAGCTCGTTTGCGGCTGAATCACCTCTTGGTGACAGAGTGTGACAGCTATGGCGTATCGTGTTCAGTTTACCAAGGTGGCAGATGTTTCAACTTCAGCTTAAGGTGGTGTTTTCTGCGTAAGCAGCTTTATCAGTCGCTTTCAGCTAAACAACAGCTAGGCGACCTGTGACTGTATTATTATTCTTATTATTCATCATCGTTGCTTGAACTCCACTTAGCATCCGCTTTTCCTTACACCAAGGCCTGTTTTTTGTCCTTGCCCAAACTTGAACCATACAAATAATGGCTTTTGTGTGTTGTCTGATTTGCCGGACTGACCGTTGATTGTTGTCGACACACCTATTTACATCTTTCGTTTGTTCGTCACTTCAATCCCCAAAGACGTTGCTGCGGAAATAAAAGCGAACTGCTTACTGTACATCTTACTTTTTCTCTTCAAATTCTTTTCACCATTTCAAATTATTGGAAATATACACAAAATTCAATTTTAATATCTATACGTCAATACTATATTGCTTATTGGTGGCCATGTTGTGCAGCAAATTCATTTTCTCCATATCATTGATTTACTTGGCTGTGTCAATTCTTGGCGATGATTCATCTCTTCGGACAATTCGAAACAGTGAGCAATTTACATACATATACATGTATATGTTTTCAATATAATTTGCATATTTTGTTTCAAGATAATAATAATTTTCTGACTATATTTAATCAAATTTATTTTTTTTATCACTTGTCAGATTTTTTCACTTTTCGTTGGACACTGTTTTACTGTTGAAAATATTTATATTACTGATATTTGAAAATTTTAAAGTTTAGCTGATGTCAAAAAAGCGTTTTATAATGACTTTTTTGAACATTTCCATCTCTCTCTCTCTCTTTAACCTTCTCCAGTGTACCTTCATTGTATTCATCACTGTCTTCATTCTGTTCCTTATCAACAACGTACAAGCACATATATACATATATTATTGACTTTGTTTGATTTTTGCTTAAAAATGAATTTTCATTTCATTTTAACCGATCAGTGATCGTTAGTGAATTTTTTTAGTTTTTATACTGTCTCTGCTTGCATATTTATTTCACATATCGAAACTTATTATAGATTATTGTCAGTCGTAATTTCACAGTTCATATTATTTATGCAAATGTACAGTTTGACTTGTTTTATTTTAATGCTCACTTTAAAAAAAACAAAAATAATTTTGCACAATGATAACGTCCATTAGATTTCTTTCTGATTTGGGCTATTTTGCTTCTAGATCAGCCATCACGGTCTCTTTTTAAAATTACTTCAGTCTCGGCAAAATTAACGAGCGATAAGCAACACCGTCAAACTGACGACAACACCAATTCGGCAGTTGTGCCAAAGCTTTTCGTTGGTTCTACCGCTGGTGTAGTTCCTCCTGGTGGAATTTGTTCTGACGATGAAGACTGTTCTGGATATCCGTTTGCTTTCTGTATGGGGAATTGCATGTGCAAAGATTTTGCCATCAATGCGGGATCCACTTGTTTAGAACCAGGCAATACGGCAGTGTCAATCAAACTTTTTGCCGGTGTTACTTTTTGCTATAATTTATTCACTTTTTCAGGGGTTCAATGAATAAAGGAAATTGTGGTATTGGTCAAGTCTATGTATCAGAGGCGGAATTTGCATGAACGGTACAGTGCAGGATGTTCTCGACGTAGCTAGCTTATTATTTTTTGTTTAACTTTATTTTGCATTTTTAG